>NC_081407.1:930599561-930839561 GCF_030272615.1 Cryptomeria japonica | reverse complement strand
GTCGTCATGGTGTATTATATCATGATGCATACTATTTATGAAAATAAAAAATATTGGTCAAGCACATCAAAATCTATTGATAGATCTCAAACTTGTACCTTTGCTCAATACTCTAGGAATATGATATCATATTACTTTATTTATATTTATATTGTCATAGGCCATAATAAAATAACCTCACATGTTTATAATCATCTAATAAATTCATCATCTCCATCCAATTCATTCATATCAATTACCCCACCCTCATAATTTCATATTTTATCCCATTCACTCATCCCATCATGCACCACTAATCCTCCTCCTCATCACCATCATCTTTATGTTATTATTGTCATCCTGTTGTGACTAAATCACACATCGGCCCATTGGTAATGGGTGTTCTCATGTTTGAAATCATGAAATCCAAGCTAATTAGACTGAAAGGACAAATCACAAAATCCTTAACTAATTAAACGGATTTTAAACACAATATAATGAAATAAATGATAGAAATAGAAAGATTAAAGTAAACTAAAACTCCCTATTCTCCACTTGTGTTTCCATTGTTCTTCTCCATTATTGTTGGTGTAGGTGGTTCTCAAGTATTGCACTTGATTACCTGCATGAGATAGACAATAACTTTGAAGGCTATGATTCTAGCTTGAATTGAGAAAAGAGATTGAATTTATAGATTTTCAACACAAAGGAGGTGAGAATTTGAACTCAAGTGTTGATTGACAGATAATTGAAATCGATTGATCTGTTAAAAAAATTGATTGACCAATACACTAAATAGACTAGCTAGCTGACTGAGTTGATGAATCAGATGACTGAATTGATTGAAGAGATAAGTGGATTAATTGATCAATCAAAAAAGGTGATTGAGAGTTAAAAAGGGATGAATGATGAGTTAATTGAGTTAACTAATTAGAAAACTGATTTGATCAATCAGCTCCCATTTTAGCATGTGATGTAGGATTTTGAAATTGAATTTAATTTTTATTTTCAATTTGGATTTGAATTTGGACTTTTGAATGCTGAAATGCACATGAAATTAACTGAAATTCAGATTTGAGGAAATATGAATTTGGAAGAAATGAAATTAATTGGAATTAAATGGAATTCGAATTTGGAGAAAATGACATGAAATTAGATGGAGTTATTTGGAATTAGAATTTGGGGATTGGAAGAATTAAATTAATTAATTAAATAATTTAAATGAAATTATTTAATCATAGGAAATTGAATTAATTAAATAATAAAGACTATTTAACTAAGAAAAATGTCACAATTAATTTAAATAATTTATATTTTATTAATAAATGAGATAAATTTAATTGATTAAATGATGAAATGATAGAAATTTGATAATTAGAAATGTTAAATGTTCTGATCAAAAGAAATATTTAATTTAATCAAATAATTAAAGAATTACTTAATTAAATAGACAAATAATTAGTGTAGAATCAATGAGACATTATTAGGTGTCTACATTCTCCCCTCTTTGACACAATGTCAGAATGATGTTGTTTCAAAGAAAATGAAAAATTTTCTGCCCCAATATGCCCCGACGACATTTAGGGTACAAATATGCCCCCTCGGAAAAGTGGTTGAAAAATTGTGGAATGAAGACCATTTTTTTTAAAATGTGCTAGTAAGTAATAATGTGAAGCTTGGTGAGGTTCCCAAAATTATGCCCATTTTTGTCTATTTTTTTCCAAATTTTTCATTAATGTTTAAAAGTGCAAAAATAATGTCATCCACAATTGCTAATATTAATTCGCAATTGCATTATTTTCTCGCAATTGAAAATATTAGTTCACAATTGCTTTAAATGATCTGCAATTGATATAAATGATCTACAATTGATATAAATGATCTACAATTGCTAAAATCAGTTCGCATTTGACATTATATTAATATTCTTGCATTTTCTCTAGATGTGAATGACATATCTAATTTATTTTTCTCTTTCTCAAATGCAAGAGAATTATCCAGTCTTGATTGCGAGATAGACGAGGCCAGATGGTCTTGATCAACGTCATGAGTTATATGTAGAGGATATTGCTTTGCTTCAACAGATTGGTTTATACTATATAGCGCACTTACCTAAGGTGATGACTAACAGGGCCATGATTACTACATTGATTAAGCATTAGCATTCAAAGACTTGCTCATTTCATCTTCGGATAGGTGAGGCATCCATCACACTGGAGGATGTGTGGCATATTTTACACATTCCCATGTTTGGTTACTTGAGAGATTGTTTGTGCATTGAAGGCATGAATGATCTCTCGAATGATGAAGAATGTTAGATGAGAAATGGAAGGATCGTTAGTCTATGACATGAATGAGTTTGATTGGATAGAAGAAATGGTTAAAGTGATTTGTAGATTTATTGAATGATAAGATTGATAGGATTGATTTGATAAAGATAAAGTCCAGTTTTAGGAAGGACACATCCTGTATAAGACAAAGATGATCAAAACATCTTGTTTTGGGAAGGATACATCATGTATAAGACAAAGATAGATGATCACATCTGGTTTTAGGAAGGATAAATCTTCTATAAGACAAAGATAGATGAGCACATTTGGTTTTAGGAAGGATAAATCCTATATAAGATAAAGATAGATGATCATGTCTAGTTTCAGGAAGGATAAATCCTATATAAGACAAATGATAGATCAAGATTGGATGAATGATAAAATATGATGAAGGTGAGGAAATTTTTCTTGATAGATAGAAATGTTGAAATGATAGATGAAAAGATTGAAATTAAGTGATGAGAGAGATGTTATTAAATGAAATGAATGATTGGAAAGAATTGAAAAGGTTGATTCAAGAAGAAAAATGCTTAATGAAAGAATGATCTGAAGAAACAATCAACATGATGAGATCAAAAAAATGATATGATATGATTGATGATGAATAGTCTCCTTATATTTATTCATAGTGCAACACATTTTCATCATTGAGCCTTATTATGTATCAATGAAGCTTTGTACACCAGGGTCTAAGGAACCAAGATGCATAGATATCTCATTGCAAAGAACAAACAAATAGTAGACAAGAAGTGAACCCTCCATTCTAGGAATAACAACAGGAGCCAAAGTATGTGTGGTAGTCACAAGCATAGTTATCCTTCATGGGATACTTGCCAAATGAATGTACCAATCACAGACACCCACTAGAACTATTGCCTGAAAACTTCATTGGTTCACACCAAAAACAATAAAGAAAAGAATCATGTCCATCATAGCTCCTCTAGTCACTTTTGGACATCCTTGAGTAGCTAGAAACATGATCTTCTCTAATTGATAAAAGATAAAACCAACTAGAATAAAATGCAACAACCATACTGATTTGTGTCTTCGTGTGATTGCTTGATATGATGGTTGATAATGTTTGGTTTCAGAAAGTTGTGGACCCCATTTAAGACTAATTTGTTTGGTTTCAAGTGTATCCTCTTCTATTTAAGACAAGATAATGATCACGTTGATATGGATAGATGATGCAGGAGAATCCCCGGTCGATGAGCAATCTTGCATCAATAAAAAATATTTCCTTTCAATTTTGTTCTTGTTTAGTTCTTTGTGCAGTTTTTTATATTCTTACCAGTATGTATCGGCAGTTGCTTGTTCCTCATGGTAGATATTATTTTTGGTTTCTCGATGGTTTTATGTGCCTGATTCCACATTTCCAGTTCATTTGAGTCCTTTACTGGCTAGTTATCACTTCCGGTTGACTATTTCTGGGTTACGGGATAATTCTTGCACTTACTGGTTGGTTTTCCTTCATTACTGGCATGATTCTTGGTGTGTGGATCCATCTTGGGTCTTGTTTGATGTTCTTTGGTGTGTGGTCAACCTTCCTACTGAATCACATCACTTGGTTGTTATTTTCTAGAAATATTTCTTAATTTTTAGGGCCGACCTAATTACATGTTTCATTTTCCTGCATTGGTGAATGTAATCTTATGAGGCCAACCTGGAAGTGTTCCGGTGGGTATAAATATATTATCATGTATTCATTTGTAGGGGCCAGAGGAAGTAGAACATAGAATAAGGATTGAGATTCGCATGTTGTGATCTAGTTGATTCTTAGAGTCCCAATTGGATTGTATTTGGCTTGTAGCCTGCATGTAACAGATTAATTACCAAATGTTCTTTGATGATAATTTGATGATTGACGCATGATTGCTAGAAGTTATAAGGCTTTAATATGATCTGTTTATGTGAATTTTTTATATTTTCTTACTGCTTTCATTGTGTCTCTCTTGCTGCATAAGCGAGTTGACTCTTTTGAGGGTTTTTACTGGTTATGGCTGCATTAAGTGGTATCAGAGCTAGTTATGGACTAGCTAGTGGAAGAATCATTTGCAAATATTGAGGCATTCCTTGGGGTGGATGGATCGCTGATTGGAGGAAGACTACATGTGTATCCAATAGATCCCCAAGGGGAGGCAATTGAAACTAGTAGTCAGATCTCCAAGTTGAGGCATTTCATCAGAGTGGAAGAAGAGATGCCACTGAGGAGAACAAACCACCAGAGGGTAGAGAAAATGATGGAAGAATTCAAGAATGAAGTGAGGAATGAAATCAGAAATGCTTTGGCCAGTTTGTGAAGAAAACCTGATTCTAAGGATATATGAGGGAGTTAGTGAAGAGCTTGAGGAAGTTGAAGGACCAGAAGATGAAAGAGAGGAAATATTCCTAAGAGAAGTGGTGCAAGAAAGTAAAGTGCATAAATTTGAAGTTTCTAACTTTTCTGAAATGCTGAACCCGGAAGATCTGATTGGTTGGATCAAAGAGTTGGAGGACTACTTTGAGTTTGAGGATGCAAGGACCCACAGAGAGTCCAATTGGTATAGACCAAGTTGAAGGGGCATGTTGCCTTATGGTGGAAAGAATTGCAAAGAGACGAAGTGGAGAATGGTGAATTGAAGATCACCTGGTGGAGACAAATGGTTGCAATATTGAAGGCCAAGTTCATACCGGGAGACTATGAATTGGATTTGTTCAGGAAGTTGCAGAACCTGAAATAGAGAAACATGACTGTGAAGGAATATACTGAGGAATTTTGCAATGGGGTAGTCAGATTTGGACAAAGAGAGATGGACGAAGAAAAGGTGGCAAGGTACATCAATGAACTTGCTTTTAACATTCAAGATGAGATGAGTATATTGAATATTTCCATAGTTGAAGAAGCTTGGCAGTTTGCTTTGAAGGCTGAGGAAAAGGTAAAAAGAAGACAATCGAATAAGGGAAAGGAGAAATTCAAGATGAGTGATGGTATGAAAAAACCAGTTGAAGAAGAGGAGTCAAAACCTAAGTGGAGTAAAGAAATAGAGCAAAAGACACTGAGGAAAGGTAGCAGCGGTATCAGTAGCGAATTTCTTGGAAAATGTTTCAAGTGTGGAGAAACTAGACATAGATCCTATGAATGTAAGAAAGGAATTGCAAGAAGTTGTGTGGAAAGTGAGGAACTAGAAGGTGATGGTACCGGATTTGACTGTGCACTAAAGCAGGGAGAATCCCTTATGTTTAGAAGAAAGGATACTGGATCTACTCAGAGGAAGAGTCTTTTTAGGACTGTGTGCAAATCAGGTGGTAAGTGTTGCAAGGTCATTGTAGATAGTGGAAGTACTAATAATTTAGTATCTGAGGAGATGGTAGTGAAGCTTGGATTGAAGAGGCTTAAGTATCCTTGTCCTTATGAGGTGAGCTGGTTACAAGATGATTAGAAGATAAAGATAAAGGAGCAGTGTTTGGTGAGTTTCACTATTGGGCCTTTCAGAGATGAAGTTTTATGTGTTGTTGTGTCTATGAGTGTTTGTCATGTCTTGTTGGGAAAGCCTTAGCAGTATGATAAAGGAGCTATTTATGATTGTAGAAGAAACCTAGTTACAATTGAAAAGGATAGACAAAAGTTCACATTGATTTATTTGAAGGAGAAAGAGGAGGTGAAGAATCTGGGTCATGAGAGAAGTTGCAATACTGAGAAACTGGTGGCAGAGGCTATACTGGAAGGTTTGAAAGAACTGGTTGAAGAAGTTATACCAAAGGGTTTGAAGAAAGATCTGATAGAACTAGTTGCAGAGGTTATACTAGAGGGTGACAGGAGCTTGCTGAAGGATCTGATAGTTGATCCTAATGGACAGATGGAACCAGTTGATAGAGAGCTAATGGTGACAAATCAGATGAATTCTTGTGGCAAAACCAAATCAGAGTTGCAGAAATAGAGACAATGTGTAGATCTGAAGCAAAGAAAGTGGAAAAAATAGGGCCAAAGGTTAGAGAAACCAGTTGAGGCATTGGAAGAGCTAAAGCAAAGGTTGGTAGATAAAGAAGATGTTTGGATCAGAAGTGAGCATGGGATCTTCATTCTGAATCCTTTTAGATGTTCATGATTTGCCTCTCATGGAACATCTTTTTCTCTGTGGGTTGTTTGATGCAGGAGCATCTCCGGTCAATGAGCAATCTTGCATAGCCAATAATATTTCCTTTCAATTTTGTTCTTGTTTAGTTCTTTGTGTAATTTTTTGTATTCTTACTGGTATGTATCGATAGTTGCTTGTTCCTCATGGTAGATCTTATTTTCAGTTTCTAGACAGTTTTATGTGCTTGATTCCAGATTTCTAGTTTATTTGGGTCCTTTACCGGTCAGTTATCGCTTCCGGTTGACTATTTCTGGGTTCTGGGACAATTCTTGTTCTTACCAATTGGTTTTCCTTCATTACCAGTGTGATTCTTGGGGTGTGGATCCATCTTGGATCTTGTCTAATGTTCTTTGGTGTGTGACCAACCTTTCTACTAAATTGCATCACTTGGTTGTTATTTTTCGAAAAGATTTCTTAATTCTTAGGGCCAACCTAATTACACGTTTCATTTTCCTGCATTGGTGAATATAATCTTATGAGGCCGACCTGGAAGTGTTCTGGTGGATATAAATATGTTATCATGTATTCATTTGTAGGGGGCAGAGGAAGTAGAACTTAGAATAAGGATTGAGATTTGTATGTTGTGATCTAGTTGATTCTTAGAGTCCTGGTTGGATTGTATCTGGCTTGTAGCCTACATGTAACCGATTAATTACCGGATGTTCCTTGATGATAATCTGATGATTGTTGAATGATTTTTGGAAGTTATAAGGCTTTAGTATGATCTATTTATGTGAATTTATTATATTTTCTTTCTTCTTTCATTGTGTCTCTTCTGCTACATAAGCTAGATGCCTCTTTTGAGAGTTTTTATCGGTTATGGCTGCATTAATAGATTGTCAATTGATAAGACTTGTTCAGTTTGATTGCAGATGTTTGGTTTAAGATAGTTATATCTATTATCACTATTTAAAAATTGGGTGTTCTTGTCCCATAGTTGGCTAGAAGTCTACAAAAATGTGTTTAGCATGGCCTTTTTTCCTCTGAGTTTCTTGGGTCAAATGAGGGTTTAAGGTTTTTGAAATTCTAACCCTTCCTATGTTTGAAAAACCCTTATGTTCTATTTCTATGTTACTTTTTCCACTTAAAGAAGGGTCGGTTTATCATTAAAAATGTTCCCCCTTAGGTTTTCCCTAGGTGGTCTTTCAAATATTTTCAAAATTTACGCCTTTGCCTATGTCTTGTTCTAATGTTGTCACGATCCTTAATAATTGTGCAACTCATCGTTAATCCTATAGTTGTCATTGTTTCTCTAGGCAAAGATGCTAGCAAGTTAATGTTCATGAAATAGTGAAAAGGCTAGGTGGGCCTGACCAAATGATTGATCGTCTAATTAAAGGACTGCATCTTGTTTTGAATCCAACAGCTCACGTTGCTTCGCTAGCCCAAAGTGCATGTGATCTACCCTTTGCAAAGTAGCAATAGATTTGGTGGGTCCTAGAGGTGAGTAAGGTAATTGGTTAAAGGATGATCAGCTCAGAAAAGATCAACGGCTCGCATTGATTCGCGACCTAAAGATACTCACTGTTTACCTTTCGCAAAGCTATGAAAAGGTGGAGGGCCCAGGCGAGGTGGTCATGATAGAGGTAACAGACAAGCAAGTTGTTGAGATCCAATGGTTGTCACTGCTTCATGAAGATAAGTGGCCTGAGGTTTAAGCTTTGCGAAATAGTGAAAGGGTTAGTGGGCCCCAAAGGACAGGTCGATCATAAGTTTTAAAGGCCGATTAATTAGGATTTAATTGGGTGGTTGTTGTGGATTCTTAGCTTCAAGTCAAGCAGAGATTAATGTTCGCGAAGTAGCGAAATGATGTGGCAGGATAGACGGGTTGTTCCGTGGAAAGAATTAGTGACTTGTTAGATACGTGTGGCTCTGAAGGGTAGTTGAGGGCCTGCCTTGGTTTAATCGGTAGTTATGTTGAGAATGGGGAAGTAAAGCACATGGCGGCTTCAGAATGGGACCTGGTGGAACTTCCTGAGCAAATAGTCGACTGCCACATGGTGTTTGTTAACCGGTGATGCAATAAAGCAAGTGGTCTCTGAGTTAAATGGCCCACTTGGAAGGTCTAAAGCATGTTAAATGGTCTTCATCTCATGGTCAATCCAATGGTTGTCGTTGTTTTGCAGCCCAAAGATGCCTACAATTTAGTCTTTGTGAAATGGCAAAAACCATTAGCCGTCATGGTTGAGCGCAGTTAGTTAAGAAGGCTAGCAGTCACTACAAGAAGTAAAGACCGAGCAAGTAAATGATGATCTAATGGCTGATGTTGTTTTGTGGGGTAAAAGTGCGCATGGTTTAGTGTTCATGAAATGGCAAAAAGAAGGTAGGGCCCGTCACTAACACAGAAAGACTGGAAGGAGTAAAAGTAATGTAAGTTCCCAAGATCCAATGATCATCATTGCTTCGCGAAAGAAAAGTGTGGGGGTTTTAAACTCTATGAAATGGCGAAATGACTAAAATAGAGAAAGACTCAAAGAACTTGTGGTCTATTGGAGCCTATTTTTGAATTCAATTTTTATGAATTCAATTCTGAAGTGATGGCCGAAGCATGTGGGATTAATTTCTCAATTCAATGCAAACTTGCCATATTAAGGTCTGCATCAATTGAATATTGGTACCATTTTGACAAGTTTGTTGTAGAGGAGCTGGTGCAGAGCGAGTTTCTTCAGGCAAATAACTAGGGTTTTTCTGTATTTTCCTTACTAGTTGCAGTCTGAGAAACATTGTAGCTGTGTGAATTGTTTCATTAGAGTTTTGTGCAAATATCAATTGATATAGTTGCATTAACAGGATGACGCCAAGAAGGGAGTTAACAGGAAAAGTAAATTACCAGGATAGGAATATTTGTGATGATTTTCTTGAATAGCTAACTATGTCTACCAATGTCGGGGCCAAGGCTAAAGAATTGGTACCAAAGAACCCTTGTTTGAGAATCGGGGATGGCCCATATGACAAAGGTAAATGGTTAAGGGATCCACAAATAGGGATGTCAGGTTTAGGATTGTTCAAAGTAGGTTTTGGTTAGAGACATTCCCTTGCCCCTCTAAATAGCATTTGGGAATTGGATGTGGGGAAGCTTATATTTCCTAGTGTATTCATGGATGTAGATTTGTTGACTCTGATTGCACAAAATTATGACCCTATAGCTAGATGTATTAGGAATATGAAAGGATCAGCCCTGATTGAAATTAAAGATGATGAATTTAGAAGTGTGTTTAAGCTTAGTGAAGCCTCAAATTTGTTAGAGCCTATTGATTTTGAATCACTGGCCCAGGTTTATGATGCATAAAGGGATCACCTTAGGAGTGACCCATTGAAAGAGTTCTTCATTAAAATAGGAGGGTTAATAGTTTTAGGCCCCAATACAATGGAACCCTTCTCCTTGAATCTGTTTACTCTAAGAGCTAAGGGTATGTATTGGGAACTTTGTCAGCTTTTTGGAGAAGATGCTGAGAAAAACATGCCAACCCATTACATGCTGATGATTGCACAGATTCTAAACCCCTCTCTGGCAATAACATTTGATTATGCGCCATACCTCACTGATGCAATTCATGCAGGGCTAGTAGGGATAAAAAAATGGTAAAGTGGACAGACCATTTGGATGATATTCTCTTTTAATGCACATGTTTTTGTTCAAGGGTGCTGATTATTTTGCAAAAGAAATGGATTTGGTCAAGGTGAAAGATAAGGAAGAGATGCATGTTCAACTTTGGAGTACTATTTTATCCTGGGATAGAGAGGATGCTAGCTATCTAAAGTTTGACAGATGCTTTGCATCTATGATTGGGATTCTTTTGTGCACAAAAAACCCTAGGATTCCTAAGGCTCTCTTGGAATTCCTCAGGCCCAAGGAGTTTGCAGAAGGTATTAAGATTGTTCATAATTGGGGAGATATGTATTTGTACCCTGTTTCTATAGTTTTCAAAGTATATGGTTTTAGAGGCACTCCATATTTATTGCCTTATCAAGTCTCACTGAAGATGGGAATTGGTGAAGTCTTAAGGTAAATTGGAGGTGTACAAGAGGTAGAGCTGACAAATAGGGGTAAAGGGACCATTTTCCCAACTATCACCATGGCACATCACTTTGTGATCACTAAAGGTGGCTGGAAGTATTTTGAAGAATTCTTTAAACCATATAGATTGTTAACTATCATTTCAAGATTTGCAAACCCTGAAGACTTTTTCAACAGAATGTTTAAGAAGAGAGCAGTTTGTAAAGGTAGGCCTCACCAATTTCAATTCCCTAAAGATCTAATTAGGAATGAATTAAATTTGGATGAGCAAGAACTAAGGAAAGAGATCTGGGTTGCACATAAAAGGGCTCTTGATTTTATTCATCAGTTTGATAGCAGTTATGACCCTCTCTCTAGTTTCAATCCCTTTGAGGAAAAAATAAAATCCTTAACTATTTATTTTGAAGACATCATACAAACTTTGAAAGAAAAAAGGGAGGCTATAATGAGAAATGATCCTAACAAGGTTAAATTGGTTCTAGCTAAGCCTGTTTTTGTTAAGGCTATCCCACCTGGTGATTATGTCATGCATAAGAAATCAAAATACAGTGTGATGATGCTAGTGACTGGTGAACCTTCTACTTCAAGAGGGAAAAGAGAAATTGAAGATGTCATTGACATCCAAGATTCCCCTAAAAGGCAAAGAGTGGGAAAGTAAGTGCAAACCCATGAGCCTTTGTATTCTCCATCTCAATCTCCCATCCACATAGGAGATGAGCAGGCAGTGGCCGAGAAGTTGTTGTAGTTAGGGAGTCTCAGGGAGATTGCCTATACATATGAGGAGACACAAGAGGGGATGCTAGAATATCCACCTAGTGATGAAATGAACTTGACTGATGGTGAGCTCAAAGGTAAAGAGTTAGACCCTACTGTCAAGCAAGCCAGTGAGGAGTTCCTAGCTGATAGTAGCTTTGTTACAATAGGGGCCTTCATGCAGTTTGTATGGAAGCAAAACATGGAATAATTCAAAGCCAAATGTCAACAAAGGAAGAGTGAGCAGCCTCACAGAGATGTAACTCAGGTAGAGAAAGAGGTGAAACAAGAAATGATTGAAGAGTTCAAGACCATTACCCTTGAAAAGGGAAGAGAGATGGTATCAAAAGCTAGTGTTTTAATCGTCCCCGAGTGGGATATAGCTGATGCTCTAGTACTTGAAGCAGTCATGAAAGAAACTAAACCCATGGAAGGAGTGACCTTCAGTAGAGATAATGCTGCTTTAGTCATGTGGTCACTAAAGAAGGATGAAAATGAAAGAAGGAAAGATGTATCAGATTCTAGTCTCCTAGGAGGCATGATTGTAAAAAGAGTCCAAGATATAGGGGTGGTGGAAGCTGCAAGCACAGTCTTGGAAACTGCAAATTTTAGTGTAGCAGTGGTAGAAAAGGAGGCAAAAGAAAAGGCTAATCTCCAATTAAAATTGGAAACAATCTTAAAGGCTTACAAGGAGGCCAAAGAAGGAATAGCCAATAGAGACAATATTATTGCTAGACTTCAAGGTCAGTTGGCAGGTCAGCACCATCAAGGTGAATACTCCACTCTTATGATAGGTTCTTCTCTAGAAAGACCTCCACCTACAAGCCCTATCATAGAATATCCCCCTTCTCCTATGCCTTCTAGTTTTCAGTCAGCTAAAACTGTTCAACATGAGTTGGAAAAGTTGAAACAGGCTCAAGCCCTGTTTGCAAGCAAATATGAGGAAAAGGTAAAAGCCACAAATTTGAAGTTTGTTGATTCAGTTAGGCCCTCTGTCATTCACATTTCTATGAAGAGGATTCTGAATATGTTGACCGAATTAAGAGAGGATGAAACCACCTTGGAACCAATTCTTAATAAGTGGATGCCTAGAGGTAAGGAGTTAGAGCTCATGTGTTCATCCCATGTAGATGCAGAGGCACATGACAATCTTAGGTCCACTAGTGAATTCATAAGAGAAATGAACATACTCTCAGAAGAAAGGGCGGGTGTAAAAAGAAAAGCCCAACTATATAGAAAGGAATATTCTGATCACAAGTATGAATTGTTTCCAGGGGGTTTTGCTGGTCCTACTTAGTTAAAAGAGGAGAAGGCATGGTTAGAAGAGTTGGACCACAAATTGTCCAAAAGGGTTAATGAAATCATTAACACTGATGACACATCCTTATTTGTCAAAATAATTGAAGAGATTGAAAAGGTGAAATCACATTATAGTTTCATAGAAATAGAAATTGGGCAATTAAGGGTCACTTGGAAAAGGCTGGAAGGAATGAAGAAGAAGATTGTTAGCTTTTCTTGGTCGAATGATGACGTGTTCCAGGAATGGAAGGGTAAATATGCCAGACAAAAAGAAGAAGTTCCCAAATAGTTAGAAGATGTTGCAGTGGGACAACAAGTTGAAGAGGTCATTGATACCAAAAAGGACTTGTAATTGTTTGGAGAACATTGCGATTTGTAACAAAATTTTCTTAGGTTTTTCCGAAGCTTGTATGCATCCATGATATTATAAATGGATACCAGGACTATTGGGAGGGGAGATCACAAGAATTTTGTAAATAACCTCTAGCAAAATATATCTAGGTTTTTTGGTTCTCTCAGAGATTACTTTGAATTATATAACATTTTCAAAATAATATGAAAATACAAATCAATACTTTTCAGGCCTAAATCTGTGTTGTCTTCTAGTGTGCATTCGTTAATTTGCTAGTTTCATTTTGAGTAATCTAGGGTTATTCAAATGAGCATGGATTGTATCTTATAGACATAATTCTGGCTTTTCTCTTTTAGGAGAGGGATTAAATGTGCATGAAATATTTCTATCAGTAGATCAACTATTTGCTGCTTTGAATTTGATGAACTATTTTAGTTAAGTGGGAAAGGACCTATGTATATGTTAGGCATGTATGGGGTTCATGAAAGCCGAAGTGATGAAATGTATAAGAATGTTCAATTTTGAAAAATCTTCCTTGATTTAGGTGACTCTATGGCCTGAATAAGGTACTCATATCAGATTGTAGGATTTCTTTCTATCTTTCTTGAAGATCAATATTGAAAATGAATACAATTTTTTCTTTTAGTGTTTCAGTTTCATTGAGGTGATGAAATCCACAGGTTTTTTAGCACTGGTTTACTTTGGATCTCAATTTTAAAGTGTGAAAGTATTCACATAAGGTATACCCACCTGAACTTTGGATAAGTTCAAAGTGTAGAAGGTCTCAAAACCTTGTTATATGTTACTCTTGAGTTCCATTTCCCTGATCTTTTCATATGCAGATAGAGTTGATTTATTTCTTACAGAAAGGATATAAGGGAAATCAAAATTTGAGACTAACAATATCCTTTGTGAACTTCATGTGAAGTGTTTGTTGGATAGCTACTAGGATATTTGATTCTTGTGAAACATGTTATTGCAATTTTTTCATGTTGTTTTGATTTTTAGTTTGTTTTCGAAGAACTTTCTGATGTTTAGGGTTTCTGGTATTTTCTCAATGGTTTTGTGCTTTTTTCAAGATCGTATTTGAATGTTTTTGTTGTGATTTTGATGTTTTTTGATTTTTGGTATTTTTGATGAAACATGACTTGCCATCAATTGATAAAGATAAGACTAACTTGGATAAAATCTAGTATCCATACTGATTTATGTCATTGTTTTTATTGATCGATGATCAATGAGAATGTTTGGTTTCAAAGAGTGAGTGCCCTATATAAGATCGATCTATTTGGTTTAGAGTGCACCCTTCCTTGTATAAGACATGTTGATGTTTGATAAAGCTTGATTGATAGATTGATTAACAAGACATGCAATAAGTTTGATTGTAGACTTTGAGAGTTTGCCTATTCTTGATTTCATTTGATGGATGGTCCATGGCTTCTTTCTTTCATTTTTTTAGTTTTTGATTTTGATTTTCAATTTTGTTTTTTATTTTTTATTTTTATGGTTTTTTTAAAGACATTTTCTGATTTTTAGGATTTTTTTAGGACTTTATCTGATTTTTTAGGATTTTGTCAGTTATGCCCCTAGTGTGCAAACCTATTATGACATGATGATCTAGGCGATGCATATAAAGACAATGAATTTTTTATATGACCTATGCTAATGCAAGATATAAGATGAAGATGCAATTCCTATTCAAACAAGGATGACTATGTGCATCTTTCATTCTGAAATGCAGTAATTGGATTAAAGGTGTGAAATGTTTCAGAGATAGGAGCTCAATCCATTCTTAGAAGACCTTAGACCATCCAACCTAACACACTATGTAACCAAGATTTATGAATGGAGGTGCATAAAACTTCTCCATCAATTCTTGAAACTTTGATCTTCTTTTGCCAATGTGTGTGCATTTGAGTTCATTCTAACTCTTATAACCATCAAAGACCCTTGGAATCCTATGTGGCTATCTACATGAGTTATTCTAACTTCAAAAGAATCCTGGATAGAGCCTCGCTACTAGAAAGCTTTTAGGGCTCTGACAAGGTTATGCATTGTAATCTCTCAACAATTGCTCCATTGCTAGTAGTCGTCCATAGCCTTGATGGAGTTATTTGCATGTTCCCCTAGTCAAGCTTTTTTTGTCACACTTGTATGCGTGATATTTCAGTCATATATCATTGTTTATTTTTCCTTGAGATGGATATTGGCATAGTATTTTATTTTATTTTTGTTTCTTCATTTTCTTTCCTTGACTTGTAAGTGTAGACACCCAAAATTGTCTAGTCTAATTAAATAAATATTTTATTTATTTAATTATCTAAGCTTAATTCTTCTATTAATTAAATAAATCTTTATTTATTTAATTAATTCATTTATCCTCTTCTAGCCTTATTTCTCATTTAAATAAATACATTTATTTATTTAAATTGTCCTTTTCCTAAATTAAATAAATATCTTATTTATTTAATTGATCCCACTTCTTCTATTAATTAAATAAATCTTTATTTATTTAATGAATTCATTAGCCTTTTCTACCTATGACACATGTCATTCATCTCTTAATTCATACACTACCTACCCCTTTCATTATTTTATTATTTCTTTTACCTACCCTCTAATCATAGCCAACCTCCTTTTACACCTCTCAATCTTATCCCTCCATTTCATATAGTGTCTTCTATATAAGGAGATGCTTCCTTCATTATCAAACCCTAATCAATCATCTTAAGGACTTGACTACTCTACGATCCTACTTGCAACCACATTCCGTTCTTTGTTGAGCTCTTGTGCACATAAAATCTGAGAGCAAATACATCAAACAAGATCAATGGAGATAGGAAGAATGGAGATCCAAACCCTATTGGACATGTGATGGTATAATCTTTGTGATTTCATTTGATTAGCATTGTCTTAGGTAATCTTCATATGTTATTATTGATCTTTGTTGTTGTTAGGCTAGGGTTTTGTGATTGAATTCATTTAGCCTTTCAATATCATTATTATTGTTATCCATTTTCACCATAAACATTTTTGCATTTAACATCCTTGTTGCAGATTTTGTGTTTTGAAGTTGTAGATCTGACGTTTTCGACAACATTTTGATATTCTCACGTCTGCATAATTTCAGATTGCATTTTTTATTTTCTAGCACGTCTGTAACATCTGGAATCACGTCTGTGTTATCGACAGTATTTTATATTGCAGGTTCCGAAAATCGCGTTTGTGTTCCTCAGTCACGTCTATGGTGTTTTTAGCCGCGTCTATGTTTGGAGGTTGCATCTGTGTTCTAGAGCCGCGTTTGTGCCTCATAGAACTGTGTCTACATCATGAAGTCATGTCTGTGTCGAAGGTAACTGCATCTCTGTGCACCGATTTCAAATTTTGAGTTATTGATTCAGTTTTGGGTTTTGCATTTAAGGTTTCAGATCTGGTTTATTTTAAGCTAACATTTTCAGATCTAGCTAACAAAATTGGTGCAGCTTGTCTTGAAAGCAAAATCATTTGGTTGAAGGCCCCTATTTTCACAAAGTCTTTTGGGTTTAAAATTTACCTAACTTGTGTGCTTGTAGGAAGGGGTGATCATTTGAAACAATCCAAACTACTAATAAATCTTTGTTGCAGGTCCTTGGCAAGGGTTTTTGGATTTTTATTGTGTGCCTTGTTTTCATAGACTAGCAAACACTTCAATTGGTGCACTAAAATTGAATCATTGTCTTTTGTGTCTTGAGCAATAGGCTCTTTTTGTTTAATCTTTAGAGGGCCTGTCTTCCCATGTGGTCATTAGGACTACTAGTGAGAAGAGAACGACCCAAGTGGTAGCAAAAGAAAAACCATCTTCTTCCAAACCACTATAAATAACTGTATTCATGGTGAAAACTATGAATAACGTGTGCTGATTAGTTCATACTGACACTATGTCTCCCCATAAACCCGTTTGATCAAATTTATTTGATCAGTTGTAGGGCGTAACCCCTACTGGCTGGGAGCCTTCTATATTTACAGAGCTGAAAGTGCTGCATGTATGGCCACACGAGAAGATGCCCTTACTAGCACCTTTTTGTTTTAGAAGCCAAAATCCTTCTAGTTGTTGGGGCAGGAGGTCGGACCTCTAGTAGCGGCCCACACACATACGGTTCTTAGTAGAGATACAAAGTTCACCATGGGGAGTTTTCATGGGGACTGATGCTTCGCTGACCCGAGAAGTGAGTGCCAAGGGTGGAGCCAGTGAGGTCAAGCATCTAAATATCCGCTCTGAATAGCGTAGCCTCGGGGGTAAAACCCCATGTGGGATCAACAACTATTGTCTTGGCCAGCCATAAGAATTGTGCTTGACTTATTTTAAAACATTCAAAACATTCAAGACCAAACAGCAAAACATTGTGTCTTTTGTGTCTTCAAGTGTATGCAAAACATTTTTACATCAAACAACACACTTTTTTAGAGTCATTTTGGAGTCTAAACACTTGCAAACATTGGGTCTTCATCAACACTATGTCCTCTTGTCATGAAAAATAGTCAAATAGTCAAATTTGGTCACAACAAAATGACTTCACAGATTGGAAAAAATTGCACAAATTTTGCAGAAACACATCTGTGTCTAACATAATAGCATCTATGTTGTATAACCGCATCTGTGAAGGGCAGAAATGCATCTGTGTTCTTAGAATCATCAGTGCATTTTGCAAAAATCTCAGAAACACGTCTGTGCCTGACATAATAGCATCTATGTTGTATAATCACGTCTATGAAGGTCAGAAATGTGTTTGTGTTCTCAGAATCAACAGTGCATTTTGCAAAAATCTCATAAGCATGTCTGTGTTGAACAAAACCATGTCTGTGTCAGGAAATCACGTCTGTGAAGTATATAGGCATGTCTGTGATCAGAATTGAAAAAAAAAAACTGTTACAGTCCAACAAACAAACATAGTCAGTTTTGGAATTCTTGAGCTTCCTAGGTCATTTCTCTAGGGTTTCATTTGGCATTCAACCTGTCTTTGGGTCTCACACAGTCCATCATTGCTTCACATCTCACTTTACATTCAAAATTGTCTAAACTTGAGTCAAAAGGTCACTTGCTTGTCCTCATCATACTTTGTCAACATACTACATACAACAACACTTTGTTAAGTGGTCCCTCATCAAGGTCTATCACCTTTGGGTCTCATTTGGTTTTACTTAGAGTCAAGGTCAACTTACCTCATCAAGAGAAACTATCCTCTCTTTGGAAGTCACACCTACTCTACTACATACATACTTGGTCTTACACTTTGGACATTGCAAGTACACTTCAAATTCATTTACATTCCATCCAACTCTTGGTCTTCCATACTTTTTCCATTTTCATCTAGTCTCACACATCTTGGTCAATACCTAGTTCATGGTTGAAACCCATCTTCAAAAATCGAGGAGAGAAACTAAAGAGGCTCAAGAGTCCACAAACATGAGTGTTTATGAGTATGACAATGATATCTTTTTCAATTCTGATCATACTACATTACCTGACATGGATGCCTATAGAAACATTCCAAATGTTGAGAACATGGACACTACAAACAACAATGATACACACAATGATGATATGGACAACTTTTCAGTACATTCAGTAGATGTGGAAGAATCCATTATGGATCCCCGTTTCAATCGATTGGTTGAGGAAATAATGAGGAGAGATAGACAATACTTCTTACAAATGATGGCACAAAGTGAAGCCAAGATACCTCATGATTTTGACATGTCTCAAATAATGGAACATAGATCATTGCAACAAACCCACTCCAACATGGATCAAAGGAGGCCTAATAGTGGAGGCAATAAAGGACCACATATGGTGCCTGAATCACCATCATCTTTGTTTCAAAAACCAGAGGTCCCACATACACATGGTCAAGCATATGATACTCACCTTCACAGAACATTATGGAAGTCTTATGCAGAAAGATATGCTCAATCACATATCCAGGCTAAGGATCAACCACCAAAGCAATTGGATATTCAAAGGCATGCTCAAAATTTGGACACAAGGAAACCCCATGTCAAATTTGGGGGCAACACATTAGAACATGACATGCCTGTAGAGTATGGTATACATGCACAAAATAGATATGGTGTTCCTCAACATGAATCTATACCAAGTGGTCCATATATGCAGCATCACTATAGACCTCCTCCATATGAACATGTGTATGATCAATATCATCCATATATGCAACATGCTCCTCCTCCAATTGGTGCCTCAAGCATGGGGTATGGTCCAAGAAGTTGATCTCCACCTAAGAGCAATTTGGAGCAACAAATCAGGGACTTACAAAAGAAATTGGAGGACATAAATACACCGAAGCCAACATACACAATGAGAGACATATGTCCTTATCCATTTGACAAAAGCATTCCAATGCCTCCATTTCCTACACACTTTGTGACGCCTAAGTTTGATAAGTATAGAGGAAAAGGGGATCCCAAGGCACACATAAGACAGTTTTTCACAGCTTACATTGAGGTAGCAGCAGAAGAGACATATTTGATGAGATTATTCCCACAAAGCTTAGGTGATCAAGCTATGGAATGGTTCTCCCAACTTCCACCTGACATTAAGTCATGGGGTGACCTAGTAGAGACATTTATTCAACATTTCTCCTACAACATAGAGACAGACATATCAGTCACTACTTTGTGCAACACCAAGCAAAAAGATGGAGAGTCTTTTTCATCATTTTTACAAAGATGGAGGAATCTAGCTAGTAGATGCTCTTGTGAAATTCCACAAAAATAAATGGTAGAAATGTTCACCCAGAATGTTAACAAAGACATTGGCTATGATCTAAGGAAATCTTGTTTGTCCACCTTCAAGGACGTCATTGAAAAAGGCTTAGCAACAAAGAAGGTCCCAATTGAACAAGGAGTCATTAAGATATTCAAGGAAAACAAAGATGACTTTAAAGGAAAAGACAAGCCAAGATTTTGGAATAAAAACAAGAACACAGTCAATGATGGTGTTGTTGATGCCAATACAGTGTGACCCAAATTCATTTTTTCTGGATCAAATCAGGTGAATACTCAAACAACTTCTAAATCACGAAGGAAGTACACTCCATTGGGAGAACCACTTGAGTCAATTTTCAAAAAGCTAGTGGCAAACAAGGTAATCACTATTCCAGATTTTCCTCCATATGAACCAAAGGTTAAACCAAATTGGTGGAATGATGATGAATATTGTGAATTTCATAAGAGCAAGGGTCATAAGACAAGAAATTGTCATCGACTGAAGAACATCATACAAGATCTCATTGATAGGGGTGACATTGAGATTGAAGGGCACTCATCCAATCAAGAACATGAGATGTTTAAGGAACCATTCCCAAAACATGACAAAGGAAAAGCTAAAGTCACAGATGATCAAACCAACTATACCAAAGCATCCTATAACTATGATTCAACTATCAATCACATTTCGATGGACAATTATGTCTCTATCATTATCATCAAGGACAAAACACCTAAAAATTCTACCCAGAGACCCAAGATTGTCTTAAAAGGCATTAGATCTTCTTCTGAACCTACCTCTGAATGTCATGTTACAACCCGTCGAGGTAAAATCACTTTGCAAGGTACTCTAGCTAAAAACACCGCTTCCTCATCAACCAAGCTTGAGTATGACCTTGTAGAACAGTTAGGGAAGACACCCGCACTCATCTCCATTCTTGAGCTCCTACGCATATCCCCAGCACATAAATCCATTCTTGACAAAATCTTGAGAGAAACTGCCATTCCTACTGATCTGAACATGGACCAGTTTCAAGCCATGGTGGGATACCTTTCCATTCCACACTCCCTTACATTCATAGAAGCTGATAATGCCTCGGTAAGTCAGCCACATAATGCACCATTACACATTGAAGCCTTCATACACAAACATAGAATCAAACTAGTCCTAATAGATGGAGGAGCAGGTCTAAACATTTGTACATTGAGCACTATTAAACAATTGGGATATTTCAACAAAGCTATGAATTCTACAAACAAAATTACTATCAAAGCATATGATGATGAAGAGCGTTCATCCAAAGGCATAGTCACATTACCTCTCAGAGTTGGGCTAGTTACAAAAGATGTGGTTTGTCAAGTCCTAGACCTCGATCTCACATACAATATATTGCTAGGATGTCCATGGATTCATGAGATGAGTGCAGTCCCATCTACATATCATCGATGTATCAAGTTTCCACACAATGGAGTTGAAGTAACCATCAAAGCTGACCCAAATCCATTCATATATTGCAACAATCTGCAACCTAGTTCAGAAATAACAATTCCAGCTAATCGAGAAGTTTTTCCATCTTCAGCATATGTGGATCCAGAATCATTGAAAGCTTCTACATCAAAACAAATAGAGCTCAAAGAAAAATTCAAGGTTAAAGACCTGGGATGTGGTGAGTATAAGTATATCTTTCATGTTGATCAAATCCCACTATCTCCTAAGGTATTCGGTCAACATGAACAACCTAAAAACAACTTGCAATACCAAGGAATTAGGTGTGAACCACCTAGTGTTGTGGCTGCTATGTTTGAATGCAAATCTCCTCTAGTGGTGCAAGCAACTCTTGATATCAATAGTCCTAAGAGTGGTTCCAACAAAGAATCTATTGAGCATATCGCCAACCCTCTTGAGAATTCACATATCATTACCATTTCATCCACTCATTCCATTTCCACTTCACTTCCAGACTTGGATCAACAAGAATTACAAAAGCCCTTACTAATTGGGGATAAAAAATCAAGCCTTGAAAAGAAAAATCTAAAAGTCAAAAATAAAGAAAAGTACTTTAGTCCATATCAAAATCAAAAGCTATTGGACTTTGCAAAAATCAAAGTCAAGAATAAAACTCTTATGAAGCAAAAAGAGAAAGAGTTGATCTCCCTTAATATCAAAATAACTAGGGGAAAAAGTTCTAAAATTTCAAGTCATAAAGCATACTTGTTGATCCTAAGTCTCCATCATGCTATCCTACTTTCACTTCTTTTCACAATCATAAGCCTTCATCACTCATCCACTTGTTCTACACATCCATCCCCTTTTGGTGATACATCATGGACCTTTAATGGAACTTCCTCGAGGCACTTTGTTATCAGGGATGCCCAAAATTCTTCAGGTGACATGCATACAGGCCTGTGTAGTCCACACATTAGTAATTCTATCTCAGTTCCTTTATCAAGGAAGACAGTCACTCAAGCTTCACATCATTCAGTCAAGGAACAATGCGGTTACAATCATAAGGTAAAGCCTCACACATTTCAGGTAGGTGACTTAGTTCTCAGAGAAAATCCTAAAAATTAGCAAGACAAAGAAAAGAAGGGAAAGTTTGAACCAAATTGTCTTGGTCCTTACATCATTATAGCAGCATATGGATCTGGGGCATATCAGCTCTCAACTACAGAAGGTGAATCTTTGGAGGATCCTATCAATATCATGCACCTTCACAGGTTTTACACATAGCTCTTCAAAGTATCCTAATTCAAAAATACAAAAAAATCAATAATTTCAAAAAATACAAAAAAAATAAAAAAAATAAAAAAATAGAAAAAAAAATTATAAAACAAAAAAAATTGTTACTTGGTGAAAACCTGGCAAATAGGCACCTTGTGACAACAAAAAAAATCAAAAAAAGTAAAGAGAAATAATTTCATCCAATAGTGAAAACCACTTCGGTGGCACCCTGGGCAAGTACCATGGTGAAAAATGGGCCAGTAGTGCCATGCGTAGAGACATTGCTCCTCCCTCCTTCAAGATTCACTTTCATCCTTTCACTTTGCACACACTCACGACCTATTCATCCATAATAAATTTACCCAATCCCATCATGGCTTGTTATTGATCTACCCAAGATTGGTTAGCCATTCATAATAAACCTTCCTTTTCACTCCTTTCCATCCATAATAAATCAGATCCTATCTGTGGCTAAGGCAAATCCTACATCTAGTGATGGGTGTGGAACTGAGAACATCACATGTTTCAAGGAGTACAATTTCTTCCAGCTTCCTTTAGTCTATCCATGCACAATTTGCAATAAAGCAGCATCTGCATCGCCAATCCGCAATAAAGTTTCATCTTCTTCGCAATAAAGTATCAGTTTCATGGATTCAGTCAGTTTCAGATGAAACACAGCAGCAACAATGGGCTTCAACAAAATAAAATCTTTCAACAAACTTAGACAACATATGGTTCAGTGCTATCTATCCTTTCTGTGAAAGTAAACATTGTGACCACAATCAAATAAGACTTATACAAGTAACAAGAGACACTAAATTTGAGGACTACAATGGATGTTGGTGTCGAGTCTTAGTTTTCTTTTGATTTTATCTTTTGGTGACATGTCTTTTAGCTTTTCTAGGATGTCTCTGACTAGAGATTCTATCTCTAGGATGTCTTTGACTAGAAAGGCCAGGATGGGGTATCGTCACCTATTTGTATTTGTTGTCTGTGGATTGTCTTTTAGTAATGCTATGACTTGTCCAAGGATATGAGGACACTGTGAGTCTAGTGTGAACTGGGGCATTCCTTGTTTGTGACTGTCTTATCTCCATGCAAACAGGTACAATGACTTTCTAGGTCAAACATATGCCTTGATTGTCATAACCTACTTGCCATAATAAAGCTCAATGATGATAAAGCACAAGAAGCTCTTTCACTTTCATATCTTCTATCTTTCATCTCCCTTTCTTGATTGACTTCCATCGTCCTTCTTGAGTCCACGTAGCCTGCTATCACATGACTGAGTATAATGACATGCCAAAAATATTTGCATTTCATGTAGTTGCACCTGCATTCCCACATATTAAGCATTTCATACATACATATAGATATCACAACTGCATCACATCCTACACACAACACCTATTAGCACAATTTACATTTGCATTATCATATTCATCTACATTACATACATTCACATTTGCATCATGCATACACATATAAAACATAAAAGAACAAAAAAAAAAAATATTGCATT
Source organism: Cryptomeria japonica (assembly GCF_030272615.1). Lineage (NCBI taxonomy): Eukaryota > Viridiplantae > Streptophyta > Pinopsida > Cupressales > Cupressaceae > Cryptomeria > Cryptomeria japonica. The sequence goes on along the minus strand of NC_081407.1, from coordinate 930,815,709 downwards.
GCGTCATATACATATTTGCATCCATATCATAAGAATCACATAAGAACATAAATCACATAGGTACACATGCATATAGCTGCCGCAAAGATGAATCATCTTATATATATATAAAGTGTCATGATACAATGATGTCAAAATCATATGGCTACAATCACCCATAGGTGTCTACATCATCATACAAAAATGGTACAATACTGATACATAGGGAGCCCTCTACAGCTATGATGAATTCCCTCCCTCGGAGCCAGTTGGCCTCGACGAAGTCTGAGCCCTAGAAGGACCCACCCCAAGATCATCTCTCCTCACCCCTATGTCCTCTGCAGCCACCCCTCGTGTCACCCTATCCAGACATAGGAACCCACTGATCACTCCTGCCAACACTATTGGTAGTGCTAATCTTGTCCATATCATGGTATCCCATGCCACATGTCCCACCCTCATCTCCAGTCCTGGATCCTAGAACACTCATCTAAGGGCATCCCTGTCTCTGTCTCAATCATACGGAATCAGCTCCCCTTTCGATCAATATCCGCAAAATCCTGTATACATCCTCTAGGGTGATTGTCATCTCCCCCATCGGCAAATGAAAAGTGCAAGTCTCAGAGTGCCACGTCTCTGCCAATGCAGTTGGCAATCCCATGTTTGCCTGAAACTCAAGCACATACAGAATATGTCTCAATCCCATAGCCTCAATCACAGCTCGGCCCTCGGTTGTCAACTTAGGTTGCAACCTCTGAGTCAATGGGAATCTCTCCCATGACTCCAACATAGGCAAATACTCCTGCAGTCACACAAATCAATCATCTCAGTCCTAGTGACACTCACTATTCATCACAAAGTGTTGCTTCTATCTTAGTGGTACTCCCTGTTCATCACAAAGTACTACGTGTTTGGCACTCCCTATTCATCACAAAGTGCTGCTCACATTCGCACTCACTGTTCATCACAAAGTGTAGCTCATATTTTAGTACTCCCTGTTCATCACAAAGTACTATATCTTGGTACTCATTGTTCATCACAAAGTGCCTTGATCTATCCTATCCTAGGGCCTCTGCTTGAGTGAATCCTCTTGAGAAGTTTCCCAATTGGCAACATATGTTCTATCACAAAATTGTCAATCCTAGTCCTATTTGTTATCCTAGTCTTCCCTAGTGGACCTGCTTGAGTGTATCCTCTCAGCAGCTTATCCAATCGACAACATATGTTCATCACAGAACTGCTGATTTGACCTAGAAGACAAAAATTCACATTTTTGGACACAAATGCTCTTTCCTGACATAAGCGTGCATTTATTACATTACCTAGCATGCATTAATGACAACAATAAATGCATCAAAGTACAAGGAGGTTTTGTGGTACTCACTAGCTCTCTTGCCTCTACTGGCCTCTGGAATCGGCGAACGCGATCGAATCTGTGAGCCATTGCCATCGCTGCTGACTGTTGCTGCTCTATCTCACTTTGCACTTTGATCTCTTGGATGTGTGGATGACAATGAGGATGTTTTCCCCTCGTGGTCTATCTTATAGACTACCCTAGCCCTAGTCTCCTGTGTCAGTCTTCGTTATCTCGTGACTTTGTCACTCTATCCTATCTGGTCAGTCCATTCTAGCCTTTCTTTCTTATCGAGAGATTGTTTGTGATCTTTTCAGACATTTTCATCCAATCTCTCAAGGGGGCATATCATTCCCATCTTGGGGCAATTCTGTATCTGTTCATCTTATCTTCTTTGAAACAACGCGACAAGCCGCATTGTCTCAAAGAGGGGCAAAATGTAGACACCCAAAATTGTCCAGTCTAATTAAATAAATATTTTATTTATTTAATTATCTAAGCTTAATTCTTCTATTAATTAAATAAATCTTTATTTATTTAATTAATTCATTTATCCTCTTCTAGCCTTATTTCTCATTTAAATAAATACATTTATTTATTTAAATTGTCCTTTTCCTAAATTAAATAAATATCTTATTTATTTAATTGATCCCACTTCTTCTATTAATTAAATAAATCTTTATTTATTTAATGAATTCATTAGCCTTTTCTACCTATGACACATGCCATTCATCTCTTAATTCATACACTACCTACCCCTTTCATTATTTTATTATTTTTTTTACCTACCCTCTAATCATAGCCAACCTCCTTTTACACCTCTCAATCTTATCCCTCCATTTAATATAGTGTCTTCTATATAAGGAGATGCTTCTTTCATTATCAAACCCTAATCAATCATCTTAAGGACTTGACTGCTCTACGATCCTACTTGCAACCACATTCCATTCTTTGTTGAGCTCTTGTGCACATAAAATCTGAGAGCAAATACATCAAACAAGATCAATGGAGATAGGAAGAATGGAGATCCAAACCCTATTGGACATGTGATGGTATAATCTTTGTGATTTTGTTTGATTAGCATTGTCTTAGGTAATCTTCATATGTTATGGTGGATCTTTGTTGTTGTTAGGCTAGGGTTTTGTGGTTGAATTCATTTAGCCTTTCAATATCATTATTATTGTTATCCATTTTCACCATAAATAGTAAGTAATGAAATCTACGTGGGTATGACAATTACAATGGCACTTAAGAAGAATTTTGGATTTTTCACTAGCCACATAATCAACTAGGTATCTGTAATGACTTAGAGCTATTCATTAATGTGTGAGATATAGCAATTGATAGATTTTGGGTAATAAGGTTAAATAGTGAAACTTCTACACAACCATGGATAAAGCTTAATGACAAGGTGAAGTTAAGGATGAATGACTAAAGGCCTCCTAACAACTTCATGAACAAGTATCTAGGAAATGAGACAACCTTCATTCCTTTCAGTGCAGACAGGTGAATGACTTAGACAATCATCATGTTTTTATTGATGCAACTATATGAGAAATAAATAATGATATGCAGCTATATGTTGTGCAATAGTGATATGCAAGCAACTATGATGTACTTTGAAATGAAGATATGCAATGTAGTAAAGAATATGCAAACGCAGTACTGAAAATTGAAATGAACTTTGTGTAGATAATTCATTGGTATTTGTTTGAAGAGTTGGATGAACCTGTCTTTTTCAATAGGATATTATGTTGGGTGTCTTTCATGTATAGTTTCTACTATAGCCTCCTTATTTTCAAACTAATTCGGTTTTGATAGATCTTCTTGCCCCCAGTCTTTCAAGTGCGGGTGTATGAAGCAAATAGATTATGGTTCTAAAGTTGTGACATGAGTGGGTGTTATGCTTATTTTTATTGATGCACTTAAAGAGTATGATGAAGCCAACTAGATGTTGATCGCATTAGCTGGTGTTATGCTTATTTTTGTCACCACATTGGCATTTGATGATAGCGTACATATAATTGTTGACAAGTTTTCTTGTGTGGTATGATTTGGATTGGTGATTTCATTGATGAGGGGTTCATCAACAACTTGTGTAGAGGCATTGGGATCATGAGAGAATCTTGTGAGAGAAATGGTAGATTCATTTGAGAGAGAATCTTGTGAGAGAAATGGTAGATTCATTTGAGAGAGAATCTTGTGAGAGAAATGGTAGATTCATTTGAGAAGGAATATTGTGAGAGAAAAGGAGGATTATGACATGGAAATGAAGGGATGGAGGGATCTTGATCAGGATCTAGAGAAATAATGGGATCTTGTTTAGGAAATGAAGGTGAAGGGATTATTTGATCTTGACTTGGAAAGAGATTATTAGGAAGGATGGAACGTATATCTTAATCTTGCTTGAGAGGTGGATGCTGGATGGGCCTTGAAAGAACATCTTTCTCTTGAAAAACAAGGGTGTTATTATCAGTGGAATAGAAAAGGATGAGGGGATCATCATAAGATTCTTGGTTGGTGGGATCTTGATCAAAAATTGGGTAGGATGGAAGGGTTTGTTCTTGATCCTAATTTGTTTCATGACTGATTTCTTCTGATTTTGGATTGTCCTCTTGACATAGAGGAGTTTGCATGAGAGATTTTTGGAAGGTTCCAACACTTTGGCATGATGAGGAAGGATCTTGAATGAGATCCTCTAAATAATTACTTTAATTAGATTCGATTTTTTACTATGGATAGCCCTTGGGAGATTGTGTTATTGGATAGAGATGGCATGGATTGGTCTTGTGTGACTTTAGGGGATGGTGAAGTGGAGGATAGATATGATTGATTTGGATTTTGGTTGAATGAGATTTGGTTTGGGTTCAAAGAGTTTTGGTTTTTGTTGAAGGGGTTTTGATTTGGGTTGAAAGAGGTTTGATTTTGGTTGAAAAAGGTTTGGATTGGGTTGAAATAGTTTTGATTTTGGTTGAAAGGAGTTTGGATGCTGGGTTGATGTGATTGGTATGTTTGATATGTTGGGTTGAAAGAAGGTTGAATGTTGGGTTGATTTGAGGTAGGAATGATTTTGTTGAAGAATGAAGGTTGGAATGTTTGAATGATCTCACAAGAAAAAAGAAGGTTGGCCTAATAAAAATTCCCTCATGGTTATTACCTCCCTCATCATATTTTATAACCAACCCCTATAGTTGCTAGGGCTAGTCATGTCTCTCATTTGTTGTTGCAAAGTAATGATTTGTTGAGCTATGATTTTTATGGATGGTGATGGAATAGGAATGAAAGGGATGAATTCTTCACCTTCCCTATGAAATGCATAATGCCAATCCATGATGTTCGCTTGATTGGTTTGGACCTAAGATCACAACATGTAAGATGTTTTCTTGATTTCTAGAATGTTACAATGTTTGATTGATTTGTTGATCTTGACAAGCTTGTTTGCTGTGGGATTTTGATCTTGTTGATATTGAAACTTGACTTTGTTGAGCAATTTGATCTTATTGATGTTGAAACTTGACTTTGTTGAGGGATTTTGATCTTGTTGATGTTTTTGACAAAAATTGGTTGAGATTCCACTTTGTTTTTGGTATTTTCTAAAATGTTTGAACTTGGGGAAATGTAGCAAATGCTGCATCAGACACATCAAAAAGATTAATAACATAGAAAGAATACTTGTTTAAGGAACTTTTTAAAATTCCTATGAATGTTGGAGTCTTTTTCAAAACCCCATTTTGTTTTCGTTGTAATTGGTCAATCAATTGTACAAGAAGACTCTCCTAAGGTCAAAAGGTCACAAGTATTATAACAACCCCACATCTTGATACTTCATTAGCTCAAATAGCCTTGTCGCACCCTAGGGTGTGCCCATTTTTTTGCCTTTCTCCAAAAATTAGACCAAAGAAGATTGCTCCTCAATTGGTCCATTATCCTCAGAGATATATGGTGAGTGTCTTGGGGGTAGATTCTTCCCCACCCTTGCACTGTGATAATCCAAGTGTCTGGTTACTAACTCAGTTAAGCTTTTAATTTTTAAGGTGTTTAGAAAGGGTTTCATTCGAGTGGTCATAATCAGCAGCATTTTACACTCCGCTGAGGGAGGTCTCCCAGTTTGTAGAGGTTACACTACACAGATTTTAACATACCATATAGGCATTGAGGGAGGCATAACATCGTTGTGACAACATGTAACACTTGTCACATATTATTTTCATCACATATGCGTTTATTTAGAGTGGCATGGATTACTTGGCTTTAGTCATTGCCACTTAGGTTGTTCCCTCTCACTTGGCCTTATGGGCTACTTGGGAGGAAGACCTTCTAAAGGTGTTATCCTAATGCATAAAATGAAATAAAGCATTGAAAAGGTGGGTCTAGCTTTTTGATCACCCAAAAAAGGAAAGAGCATATACCTATCACCTTGAAGACATGAAGAACAATGATTCATTTTAAACCTTCATTGCAATGTTTTCTAAACTATTGGAGATGTTTCTCCAAAAAGGCATGGGATTCATTTTAACCATCATAGCAATGATGATAGTTGTATTGTTCTTTTTAATAGCACCAAAAAAAATTCTACTCTAACCCTACAAACAAAATAATGATAGTAGACATATGGTGGGCTATCCAACCTAATTTTCTCAATTAGAGAGCTTTTTCTTTTCACAAACAGAGAGCAATCCTGATAAAAACCAGAACTAAATAAAGATAGAATGCAAAAAACCTAAACTAGCAATTGTGAACTAACTAGTGAGCAATTATGAATTGATATCTAATCAATTGTGAACTGATATGTTATCAATTGTGAATTACTATGATAGCAATTGTGAATTGATGTTTGAGAAATTGCATAGCAATATTAAGTCAATTGCTCATCAGTTAAATGCAATTTTTTTTTTTCAAACAATAGCAAAAGATAGAAGATAGAGATTTTATTCTGCAATGATGTTATCCCAAATCACACGAGTCATCACATCAACATCATCATTAAATTTGTATTTGGTAATGAATCGGTGGATGCTTCTATGGTATTGGGTGATTGCTTCTTTTTCTTCAATTTTATGAAGCTCTCTTTCTGCTTTTAGGAGTCTTCGGTATGCTCTTTGTTCTCTCCTATGTTGTCTTGCCCTCCTTGCACTTGAGATTTTGAAGGTTACCTTTCTTTCCATTGGATTAGACATATTTTATGCAAACAATGAAAATTTCTAGAATTCACAGATTTTTATGGGTTAGGTGCGCAAGATCAACTAATTAAGAAAAGACAAATAAAAAGTTAATTTTTCCCCTTTTTTGAGCAATTGCGGAGCATTTTAGTAATTGTGGTGGATTTTACTATCAATTGCAATGGATTTTAATAACAATTGCGGATAAATATTTGCAATTGCGAATTTTTGTCTGATCAATTGCGGATTCTGGTTTTTTGTGCATGTACAGATCCACAAAACCAATTAAAATAACAGAGCAAGCTTAGATCTGCTTCACATCAGGTTCACCAATTGTTGTCATGTTTGAAATCATGAAATCCAAGCTAATTAGACTGAAAGGATGAATCACAAAATCCTTAACTAATTAAATTGATATTAAACACAATATAATGAAATAAATGATAGAAATAGAAAGACTAAACTAAATTAAAACTCAATATTCTCCACTTGTGCTTCCATTGTTCTTCTCCATTATTGTTGGTGTAGGTGGCTCTCAGGTATTGCACTTGATTTCCTGCATAAGATGGACAATAACTTTGAAGACTGTGATTCTAGCTTGAATTGAGAAAAGAGGTTAAATTTATAGATTTTCAACACAAAGGAGTTGAGAATTTGAACTCAAGTGTTGATTGATAGATAACTAAAATTGATTGATCTGTTAACTCATTAGATTGATCTGTTAACATAATTGATTGACAAGTGGGTTGAATAGACTAGCTAGTTGACTGAGTTGATGGATCAGATGATTGAATTGATTGGAGAGATAAATGGATTAGTCAAAAAAGGTGATTGAGAGTTAAAAAGGGGCAATTGATGAGTTAACTGAGATAACTATTTAGATAACTAATTTGATCAATTAGCTTCGATTTTAGCATGTGTTGTAGGATTTTTAAATTGAATTTTATTTTTATTTTCAATTTGGACTTTCGAATGCTGAAATGCACATGAAATTAACTGAAATTCATATTTGATGAAATATGAATTTGGAAGAAATGAAATTAATTGGAATTAAGTGGAATTCGAATTTGGGGAAAATGACATGAAATTAAATGGAATTATTTGGAATTAGAATTTGGGGATTGGAAGAATTAAATTAATTAATTAAATAATTTAAATGAAATTATTTAATCATAGGAAATTGAATTAATTAAATAATAAAGATTATTTAACTAAGGAAAATGTCTCAATTAATTTAATAATTTATATTTAATTAATAATTGAGATAGGATTAATTGATTAAATGATGAAATGATAGAAATTCGATAATTAGAAATGTTAAATGTTCTGATCAGAAGAAATATTTAATTTAATCAAATAATTAAAGAATTACTTAATTAAATAAATGAATAATTAGTGTCGAATCAATGAGATATTTTTAGTTGTCTATAATGGGGACCCCCACTTTTTTAAGCTTTATGGGTTAGATATAGAGTCTTTTAGCTATTGGCCTTTCATTTTGAATAAATGTAGTATCCTAGGGTGGCTAAGATCAAGTCAGGATGAGTCTTTTGGTATGAAATCAAGCACAAGACCTCCTTTGCCCAACCAAGTTATTGACCCGCCTCTCCCAGCACTACCAGTGGGTGCCCAAGATCAATTCCTCCCATTGCCATCTCACACCCTCCAACCTCACCTTCTCCCATTCTCCATCCATCCTACATTTCATACTTGCCCCCCTTTCCCCCATTTCACCTCTTCCATTTCCCTTTCATACCCTTCTCCACCTTCACTTATCATTGTCATCCCACCTACCTATCCTCTATTTACCCTACCTTCCATTACCATCACTTCCTACCTATCTTAAACCTACCACTCTCTACAACCATCATTTCATATCTCATACCCCTTACTCCCCTTAACCTATCCTAACTAACCTTCCTTGTTGCTCCTCATAACCTATCCTAATCCACTACCCATACCCCCTTTAACACCGTTCATAATCTCTATCATCTTACCCCCATCCTACAAATCTCCCATTACCATTTCCTACACCCTACCCCCCATCTTAATGTATCACCTATCCCCATTCTACCCCCTACCCCCTTTACCCTGCACCCTTACCTTTTCCTTACTCCTCATAACTCCCACCGTCGCCCCCTTTACCCCTTTACTTCCTTACCAATGCAACCCTTATAACTCCTTTCTACCAACTTCCCCCCCTTTTCAAACTCATTACCTGCAGCTTATCACCCCCTTTTGCTCATGTAGCCTACTTGGCCCCACCATAAGCTCTTACATGGAGAATTAAAAAGTTTTAAACACTCTCTTTGTTGTGACCCACCAAACTTTTAACTTGTTGATTTAAACTGAGCTAGTAGCCTCCCTTCTTCCTCCCATGCAGGCCTGGAATTTGACAGGCTATATAGCCGTTTTTGCACTTTTAGACTGTATATTACAACTAATAAAATTAGTGGACTGTATTTATCAACAGGTTATTTTTTCCAAAAACCGTATATATGACACTTAAAATTATTAATAAGCCCTAAAAAATTATAATAGGTAATATATATTGATATATATTATTTTACAACGTTTATTATAAATATATGCATTTATTTAGAAAATTTTTAAAATGGTAGGATTAAGATATAATTGTTTCTAATTTTATATTATTTTTATATGAATTTTTAGTATGTTTTTTTCTTGTATAAATTTAGAAATTTTGTCAATTTATTTTTTTAATATTTTTTATAAGATTGTCTTAGATATCAATATAGAAACTTATAATAATTGAAATGATAAGATATAATCATTTCTATTTTTTTAAAATATTGTAACAAAAAAATCTAGAGTAGTTTCTATTTTTATAATAAAGAAGATTTTTGGGTGTGAATTTAGAAACTTACAAGTAAATTTAAGATATTTTTAGTGCATTACTAATTTATCATTGTTTTTTAAATTTTTACATTTTTTTGCATGGAATTATTTCTTTTCACCGCAATTGAATTTTACTCGAACTTCAATTCTATGAAGCTGAAAGAATTTATATTAAACTATTCACAAATTATAAAAAAAAAATGACACTAGACATTTTTTCAAAAACGTAAAAAGAAAGGCATTAGAAAGACTACACTGTCATTAAAAAATCATATGAGAGGCAAGGGTGGCCGTCAAATTCCAGGCCTGCTCCCGTGTGATATGGTATGGGCCCACAAGCTCTTAACATGGGGACTAAGGAGGAGTTTTTTGAGGTATTAATATATTGGCCCCCACAAAGCACTATGAAAGAGATTGAAAATGTTTTTGAGGCATTGATAATGCCACTTCAGCATAGAGTGAGTTAGAGTTATTTTAAATTAAAAAATTCAAAAAAACTATTAATAATACAAAAATACAAAAAAAATAAAAAATAAAAAATAAAAAAAAAAATAATAAAAAAAAAAATTATGGTTAAGACATGAGAAAAAGTTGAGACGTTCTTGTCGAGAACCTCGTCCTTTGACCAGACCATTTAGTGAACATGGCAAATGGACGACAAAGAGCAAAACTCGATGCAATTTGTTGATGATCGACGAAAGATATATTAAATGAACGTGACAAGAAAAGGTAGCAATTTGATTTCAACTTGGCAATTTGAAAAAGCATCATAATTTAATCGAATGGTATTAAATGCAAGTGCCCCAGCGATGCCATTTAAAATTTGTGAATGATATTCAATGAGGGTGGTCGAACTGCGTATTGTCCCAATTCAAGTTCATTTAATAAAAATCGCTCAAGTTGTGATGAGTTATCAATTGCTATAAGCTTCAGATTGATCAATTTGCCTTTAATTGTCAGTGATCAAACCTCACATAGCCAAATGAAGATATCAGCGATTCAAGTTTGATCAAATAAAGCAGCGATTCTTATATTGGTTAGGGCGAATTTATCTCTAGACACCAACGATTCAAGTTTTGATCATCTTAAGGTGGCAATTCTGAGTTTGGCGGTTTGGATCTGATTAGTTTTGATCAGCGATCTCAGTGCAAATTCATCAGAGACATCAACAACTTGAACCATAGCATTTGAATCACCAGCGAAGATACATTGTATACATCTAAATCGTGTGCATTCCTCATCGCATATCAGCGATTCATGTTTGTGACCAGATAATTCCAAATCAGTGCATTACTTAGACAGTGAAACTGGAATAGCAATTTAGGTTTGAATAAGGCAAGGGCGATTGGCATTTGATCATCATCTAGCTCAAAGTTCGAATTGTATAATGAACGGCAAGTCTACCTTTGGCATATGATTTTTGACCCATCATACTATGTGGCGTACAGAACAACATCAGCATTGAATGTGAAGGAGACTATTGAATTTTTTATCAGCAAACCCCGTCGGATCCAACTATTGATCAAAGAGTATATTTTGGCCAAGAAATGCGATTTTTGGCCAAGAGAGAAATTGGATTAATATAATCAGTCTATTTTGAAGTGTTTACAAGTCTGGAATGAGGTTTATCTCATAATCTTTGTACAATATCAGACCACATTATGAGACTAATCCAACGCCCTATTCACCATCTACATAAGAGTTTTGTTTTAAATGTTTTAGTTTGGCACATTTGGATCATCTTTAAGGATCTGAAAGGCATAAATTTTAGTCTAAGTGATTGATTCTACTTACAAACATTATTGTCATATCATTTTACCAAACTAATTTCAACAACTCTTACAAGTGAAGGACAGAAAGAGCAAGGCGAGCTCTCATCAAGAGGGGCGTTGCTCTTCAAGTCCGTCCAAGACGGTTGATAAGATCATTATCAAGACATCAAGGCAGCGACAACATACTTGTGAACATTCAGTGATCCTGTTTGAGAGTCCGATACAAGGAGTCGGCATGAGGAATAAGGAGATCAACACAACTCTTATCATTGAATTAATGCACTTCATGGCATGATAAGAATCAAGCAAAGGAAAGACAAGGTCTACATTGAGTATGATATCAAGGCAGCTGACAGCTCTCAACATCAAGCATTCAAAGAAGAATTTTCACAATCTTGAATTTCCTTCAGAAATCTAAGAATCATTGCTAGTATAGACAGACAGATAGAATAATGCAAGTGATCAAGACAAGAGATAGCTTCAGAAGAGTTAATCAAAGTTAGAAGATCAACTTGAGCAAAGTCATTATCACATCAAGAACTTGGACATGTTGAGTATCAAGAGATATGCCTCATTCATTCACACTTGCGATGAGTTACAAAGAATGAGATGAGGTGGTGCCTAGTCATCATTTAACCAATCACATCATTTCAAGATAAGGTGTCCGGATTCAATGTACCTGATTCATCCTACAAAGGAGATAACTACCACATGGGCACAAAATTCTATGTACCTCTCATTACTATCTGTTGGTCGAATTTTCTAAGAAGGACATGTGGCCCATCAATTGTAATTGTATCATTGGTCAAGCATTAAATGCTTTGCAATGGATGTAAAAAACCGGTTTCTATCTTTCGATCTTAGTCATTGATCTGAGCCACTCAATTGTAATGAGAGTACTACATAAGGCTCAACTTCTTCATTTGTAAAGGTTAATAGTTAATAGAAAATTGATAGAGTTCGAGAAAGTAGTAGAGTAGATAGCAATTAGAATAGAGTAGGAAGATAAGGCAAAGATTGTTGCCAAGACATTGTTGTAAAAGGCATGTAAACTTCATTGAAGATATGGTGAATTCTGTGTTAATTCCATAATTTGTATGGTCTCTACTTCTCAATTTATTTTCATATTTTTAAGTTGAATGGAAGACTTTGTGTATGATCAATGGTGAAATTCGTACATCCATACTACTAACACTTTGCCAATGGTAAAGTGCCCTGCGTAGTCAACTGGAATCATTTGGCTAATGCTTAACTTTAATTATCATTCCTTCATTGATATGCATCAAATTGATGGTGTCTACACTTGTGGTGATGATTTAAAAATCATAAAGCTATCCTTAGAAGATCGCACTAGCCTTGTGGAGATGTTCATAGCATGTCAAAGTAAGACTTAGTTGAGTTTCACCAAATATCGTCCATTGCTCTTACATTCCTAGAGTTAGATTAGCTTCTCAAACCCTTATCTTTTTCCTTTTTTCAATCAAAATAACCCCACGTTCCAACATCATTCAAGTGTTCAAGTATTCAATGTAAGTCCACCTTGTGATACCAGCAAAATCACATCATACACCATTTAAGCTATCCAACAAGTCAAGACCCAACATAAAAGAACCTATAAGTCATCTCAAGTGATCCTTATGCAAATCTTCAACATTTGAGAGTCTTTACTCAAGAGAGGATAGAGTATTCAATACTTTATTATGTGTTCTATAGTGCATCAAAATGCCATCAACACATCCTAATCCATTTCTCCTCAATATTGATCTTTTAACTTTCCTTCTTCATCATTTTCAATCCCCTTCATTATCACTCAAATCCATAGAGTTGTTTGTCCCTATACTAATATTAGTTTTATTCATTTGGATCTAGGACACCTACATTCTTGAAACCTAACCATATTCTCAAGGGAGAATCCAATCATATAATTCAATCTCAAATATGAATCCTATCTAATAATCTAAGCATATTTTGAATATAATCTCAATCAAATCAATCAATCCTCAACCTTTGATGATTGGGGAATCCTCTATTGATGCAAAGAAAGACAATAATCAAGTTCTATCACAATGGATCCACACATTCAAGCCTAGTTCATCATTCTAGGCACATTACTCCTTGAGCCTAATAGATGCACATTCATTTATCTTGATTAGGCTCAAGGAGTAATGTGCCTAGAATGATGAACTAGGCTTGAATGTGTGGATCCATTGTGATAGAACTTGATTATTGTCTTTCTCTACATCATATATCACCAATATTATGCCACCATGTACTTATATCTACTTTTTTTGAAATGAAATTGCTTCTTACAATCATAATTTAATTTAAAGAGGGAAAAAATTTTGATAGTGTAGGCATCTAAAAATGGTCAATCCTTGTGGTGCCTGGTGCAAGAGCACCTAGCTTCTAGCCATTTTGTTGTTGCACTTTCCAGTTTTTGGTGTGATAGTCCTTATTTTGGATTAGTTTTGTGAATAATGGACTACTCGGAGGTCCACATGTGTGTTGGATATTCATTTGAAGGATGATTATCAACTAGGTTATTTGTTTGCTCAAATTTGGGCTATGAGCCCTTGTAAGCCTAAAATGGCATAAATTTGTATTTTGATGTAAAATGTCTTGTAAAGCCTCATTTTTCATTTAGGCATATCATTTTAATGTTAGGGAGTTATCCTAAGAGGTTTAGGATGAGTAGAAATGCATAAAATGTAAAAATACACATTTGAGCAAAAGTTGCCATTGTTGCTCGACAACATTTTGCAACTTTTAAGCAACTTTTGCATTTTTGAGCACATCGGTGGTTAGGAAACCGATGAAGAGCTAGTTAGGATCAATATGGTATATAAAATGCTTTGAGAATGATTGTACATGAGTTGGAAAAAGACTTGAGAAAGTTTGGATAGATTGTGAAGATATTTTCTAGATTTTACCTTGTAATTTTCTCATCTTTTGAGCAACAGTCTGTACCAAATGGATTGACCTTTCTATTTTTATTTCATGAATTTTTTGTGTATAACATTGTAGTGCTAGTAATGTGTTTTTAATTGTTTTTAGTGTAGGTTTGAAGTGTGTTTCTAAATTTGCATTGCTCTCGGCCTAAGCAAGGGTTTAAGAGGGCCCAGTTATGGTTCCATCTTGAAATCCCTTGAGTTTTGCTCAATAACACTTGGGACTCAAGCTATGGAACCCTTGTACAGTGTAAATATGTTTTGTATTGACCTAGAAGTTGTTGAGAAGCAACTTGCCATCATTTCCTAGGAGAGCTTAGTCATAGCTCTGTTAGGAAAATGATTGAAATGTTGCAAATGCTTGTAGGGATGATCAGTTGTGGATGTGCCAAGTGTTTGGAATGAGGGAGTTATGTGTGGTAGAGCCTCTGTGAAAAGTTGGAGGTGTGACAGAATAGAGAAAACTACAAAACCCATTGGAGAAGACTGCTAAGTCCCAAAACCTCTATAAATGCCATTTTTGGGTTTCGTACTAGTATGGACAGACCTGACTATCTCACCTAGTGGAACCAAAAAGGTACTCAGATCACCAAAGATGTTGGAAGTTTCTTTGAGTGATTTTTGAATAATTACCAAAAAACCGGCAAGGTAGGGCTAATTGGGGCTCTAAGGCTACTAGGCCTAGAAAATAGGAGAAAGAGGGAATGTTGGAAATCCAATTGAAGAACCATTTGAATGGCATGGAAAAACTTTTAGGAACACCCATTAAAACCCTTGGAAGTACATGTTAGAGTATTACATAGCTTAAAGGTTGGATTTACCCTTGTGAATCTCAACCATGCTTGAAGCAACTATTGAGCACAACTTGATAGGGAGCACTCCAAGAGAGTTTGAGAGTGTTTATTTGTTAAAGACAAGTGAAGAGTGATAGGAGCCCACTTAAACATCATTCAACTACCTATTGAGCAAGGTGAAACTCTCTTTAAGAACTCCTCCCCATCAGTGCCATGCTCTAACATGTCTGTGTTACCTTCCTTTAGGGTTTTCAGACTTACTAACACTTTCCTCTATGTCTTCAATTTGATCTTTATCATCTATTGACATTGTGTCATTATTTTGTTTTTTCTTCTTATTTGACTCCATCTCTAAGAATTTGAGTTAGGTTTTGTCAATATCAATGTCGATTTTCAATCAATGATCTTGATCACACTTTTATATTAATTTAACATAATCAATTGAGGTTTTTCTTAAATCTTTGTTATTTGCAGTATCAATCATCTTTGAAATCATTTGCTTGTCAATTTGGATCAATTTAAAATCTTCAATCATCAATAATTTATCAATCTTGATTGATTTGTTATTGATATTTGTCAATCTTAATTAATTTTTATCAAATCAACCTTTTGTCAATCTTGCTTGATTTGTTATCGGTCTCAATCAGTCATCAATCCTTGTCAATATTGATCTATTTGTCATCAAACCCTTATCAATTATTAGTTATAAATAAAATCTCTTTGTCATTTTCAATCAATTTGTCATCGGTCTCTAATAATCAATATTATATTCTTGTCAATCATCTTCTTAATCAGGATCGTCATCATTTTGTTATCACATTAATCGCGTCGTGGCGTTATTTTGATCTAATTCATTTATTTTCCTCCTTTCTAGGATTTAATAATTCTTTAATTATTAATACTTTAATAATTAGATCAAAATTGAATTTTTAAATTAATTGGCTAATTTTTCCTTTGTGTGAGCTAATTAATAAATGAAAAATTATTTATTGCGACCTTTTTCTCCACTAGTTTGTCTCCATCTTTTTCTCAATTATGTGGCTACTTTTGTTCTTAATTTGTCATAATTTCATGAGCTATAATTGATCCATTGTGTCATAATCAATTACCACAATTTCCTCTCCAATTTTTCATAAATTGGGAAGCACAAATTTCTCTCAATTTGTAATACCTTGCCATCATAATTTGTCATGAAATTTGTCATAATTTATTAGGATAACCGATGGACAACTGAGAGAGGGGGGGAGGGGGGAGGGGTGAATCAGTTGTCAATAGATTATATTAATCAAACCACTTTAAAACCTTTAACCGAAGCACATAAACATTGAATACCAGAATAACATAAACAGATACCGGTAAGCAATAAAAATTTAGAATGAAACATAGAATTAACACAATGCAACCATACCACATAACACCATGATTTGTACATGGAAAAATTGGTAAAGAGAAAACTATGGTGGGAAGCCTACCATAGTTAGATGATACTTCTACAAAAAGTATGTGATACAATGAGGGGCATGCACATGCAAGAAGGCACACTGCCTAGAGCATACTACTCATTACAAAAGAGTCTCATTGACTACAGATAGGTTATAACCACCTCAAGATAATTGGACAACAATCCAGAAGAATGTACTGCCAGAGGTAACATCTACTATGCCTGATTACAGTCTCGGTTAAGCTCGATATCAGAGGCCTTTGACCTCTTACTTATACCCAAATTGACCACCTATGATCGACCAAATCTCATTCACATATGATATTTCATTCCATGACCACGACACACACATGATCTATAATGAGATCTTACATCAATTTATACAAACCCTAAGGCCTAAACCAATTAGGTCGGTCACCTAAAAGATATTACAATGATATGCCATGTTGTCTTAAGACCAAAACAACAATAACCAATCCATAAAACATCCCAGTAATGAGTAGAGATGTCTCCAATCAGTTGAGGCATGGTCAAGGATCACCTTCTGCATCCTGAATTCCATCTAGAAGTCATACCAACACCACTTATGCATTTTGTTAAATATTCTTAGTGAAAGCTCTGTCGGTTAAACCTTAAACCCTTACCGATAACACTAGTTCTTCTACCGGTAACCAAAACCTATCTGTCAGTAACCAACCATAATAGCTAGTGTTGACATCAATGACAAAAAATCAATGCAACACATAATCAATTTCTCCATATTGCCAACAATCTCCCCCTTTGGCATTGATGGCAACACTAGATTTGAAAAATATCCAAGTACCAAGAAATGACAAACAAGTCTCCCCTTGTGAATAATATCTTTGTAAAGTTCTGAATTTATTTTTCACATCACTATCTCTCCCCCTTTGACATCAATGCCAAAGATCTGATATAGATATCAAAAATTCTGTGAATCTCAAAGCTAACTACTCCCCCTAAGTAGTAGCACCACTACATCAACCCAAAGCAAAGGATAAAGTTGATGATGCATATCAGACTGATGGTATGCTCCATCAAATATGTTTTTGCCAAACAGGTAGTGTCCCCTAGCCAGTCTCTCAAATACTCAAATGATTCCTTAGACAATGGTTTAGTGAATATATCTGCAATTTGTTCTTTAGTATTCACATAAACCAGTTTGACTTCGTTTTCTTCCACCTTGTCCTCTAAAAAGTTATATTTTATTGATATGTGCTTAGTCTTAGAGTGAAATACTAGATTCTTAGACATGTCAATAATTGCAAAGTTATCACAATAGATAACTACCGGTTCATTAAAATTTACCTTGATATCCTTCAATATTTGCTTCATCCATAAGACTTGAGTGCAATTAGTTGCCGATGTAACATATTAAGCTTCTGTAGTAGATAAAGAAATGTATGACTATTTTTTGCTGATCTATGAAACCAATTTCTTTCCAAGAAATAAAGCTCCACTAGAAGTTCTCTCATGTGATCAGTACCTCCTGCCCAATCTGAATCTGTATATGCACATAAAGTGAAGTTATCATCTCTAGAATACCATAAGCCATATTCTGTTGTTCCTTGCAAATACCAAAATATCCTCTTTACTGCACATTCATGATTTTCTTTAGGATTACTTTGATATCTTGAAACAATACTTATTGCATTCATAATATCTGGTCTAGTCTGAGTTAGATATAACAAGCCACTAATCATAGATTTATACCTTGTCGGATTTACCAGTGCAGATGTATCTTTGATAGATAATTTCTCACTTGTCACCATAGGAGTACTTACCGGTTTGGAATTATCCATACCAAACTTCTTCAACAATTCCCTTAGATACTTAGTTTGACAGATAAAGATGCCTTTGTCAGTTTGAGTAATCTGCAAACCTAAGAAAAATATCATCTCACCAATCATGGATATTTTAAATTCATTCTTCATATTATTAGAGAATTCCATGCACAATTTATCTTCACCTCCAAAAATGATATCATCAACAAATACTTCAATAATTAGAAAATCATCATCAGTGATCTTATAATATAAATTACTGTCAGCACTGCCTTTAGTAAAATCAAGCTTCAAAAGATATTTATCCAACCTTGCATACCAAGCTCTAGGAGCTTGTTTCAATCCATATAAAGCTTTCTTCAACCTGCAAACCATATCTTTATCATCTGTCAGTGAAATTCCATCAGATTGCACAGTGTATACCTCTTCCTCAAGTTCACCATTCAAAAATGCACATTTAACATAATTTTGATAGACCTTATAGTTCTTATAAGCCGCATAGGCAAGAAATAGTCTAACAGCTTCAATTCTAGCTACAGGTGCAAATGTCTCACCATAATCAATTCCTTCCATTTGAGAATATCCTTTACAAACCAATCTAACCTTGTTTCTTACAACTTGACCATCCTCATTTAGTTTATTTCTAAAAACCCATTTAGTTCCAATAACATTCTTATTTTTAGGTTGGAGAACTAAAGTCCAAGTCTCATTCTTCTCTATCTGATCTAATTCATCTTCCATAGCCTTTAAACAATGTTTATCTTTACAAGCTTCAATAACAGATGTCGGTTCAATTTGAGAAATAAGACATACCTCTTCATTTTCCAGTCTTCTTCTTGTCATAACTCTCTTGTTTCTATCTCCAATGATTTGATCTTCAAAATGATTAAACCTTACATACCTTGGTATTTTCTGAACTTTAGGTTCACTGTTCTGATCATTAGTCATAGTTGAATTTTTTGATTGTACTGGTGTAACTATCTTAGTGTCTTGTACCAGTTGAGGTATTGCCAGTTCAGTTATGATCATTTCCACTACCGATTCCCTGTCATATGATATAGATTGATTTTTGTATTGCTCATCCACTTTCACATTTGTGCTCTCCATAATTTTCTGCAATCTTTTGTTATAACATCTATATGCTTTTCTTTGAATTGAATATCCAAGAAATATCCCTTCATCACAGCTAGGATCAAACTTCCCAATTGAATCATCTCTTTTCATATAACATTTACTTCCAAAAATTCTGAAATATTTAACAGTAGGTGTATGTCCAAATGATAATTCATAAGGGGTCTTACCGGTTTCACCTTTTATGTGAACTCTATTGAATGTGTAGACTATTGTACTCACTTCTTCTCTCCAATAGATATGAGGCAATTTGGCTTCCATCACCATGGTTCTTGCTGCATCCAAAATGGTTCTATTCTTCCTTTCCACTACTCCATTCTGCTGAGGAGTCTAGGGTACAGATAACTGTCTCCTAGTTCCATTTGTCTTACAATAACTGTTAAATTCATGAGAAGTGAACTCACCACCTTGATCTGATCTCAGACATTTGATTTTCAATCCAGTTCTAGTTTCCACCTTAGCTTTAAAGATTGTGAATTTCTCAAAGGCGTCAGACTACTCCCTAAGAATAGTCATCAATTATTAGCATGAAATACCTATCACCTTGAAAGCTTCTAGTCCTTGCTGGACCACATAAGTCAGTGTGAATCAAATCAAGCACATCATTAGATTTATCAAGTACACTCTTAAAAGAAGTTCTAACTTGCTTTCCCAATTGATATTCCTTACATACTAGATTATGAGGCTTTATAATCTTAGGTATATCTCTAACTGCCTTTATTGAACTGATCTTAACAATACAATCAAAATTAACATGACACAACTTCTTATGCCATAGCCAACTCTCATCAATATGAGCAATCAACATGTCTTATTACCAGTGTTCAAGTGAAAAATATTATCTCCAATCTGAGTATCGGTTGCAATCTCCAAACCATTTTTGTTAATGATTTTGCATTTTCTATCTTTAAACTCAAGTTGGAAACCCTTTTCCATTAATTGACCAACAATTAAAAGATTATGCTTTAAACCTTCTACATAATAGACATTATCAGTATTATGCTTTCTATCCAGATAAATAATACCTCTACCTTTGATCATACATGCTTTGTCATCTCCAAATCTGACTTGACCGCCATTGTATTCTTGCAAGGACACAATTTTTCTTTTATCTCTAGTCATATGATGCAAGCATCCACTATCAATTACCCATTCATCCTTGTCTTCAACTTTTGCTTCCAGGGCCTTTTCTTCATTCTTGATAGCCAGTTCTGGTTCATCTTCCTTTAAGGCATAGAACACCCATTCATTTCCATTGCCGGATCCACTAGTAGATTCTGTTGTCGGTTCATCCTCAGAGTCATCACTTACTCCTTCCTCATCCGCTATGTAGCATTTTTTGCTTTTCTTGAATCTATATCTATTTTGATTAGGCTTGAATGATCTCTTAACTCTTTCTTCAAATCTTGCATTCCTTTCAGGACACCTAGATGCAAAATGACCAATCTTATTACATGCAAAACATTTAAAAGGTGATTTTCCTTCATACTTACTTCCCGTCGGTCCTTTAGGTACTCTTCTAGCAAATAAGGCTTCAAGTTGCTCAAATTATTCATCCTCTTTCCTCATATCTTCCAATTCCTTTACATATAGGGCTTTCCAATCACTTTTGTCGATAGATGATGATGCATGAAAAGCAGGTTCAGACTTTGCAGCTCCAAAGGGTCCAAATTCTTCAACCTCAAAAGCAGATAATTTCCCAATCAGAATGTCTCTGTTAACTGAAGTGTTTTCCATTGTTCTCAATTCATTAATTGCAGTTGCCTTCATCTTGTAAGTCGGTGGAAGGGATCTCAAGACTTTGGAAACTATTTCATCATCACTCAGAGATCCTCCACAACATTGAATTCTCATGACAATCTCATTTACTCTTTCCATAAATGTAGAAATTCTTTCATTATCTTCCATCTTCAAGTTCTTATACCTTACCTGGTAACCATCAAGTTTAGCAATTTTGACAGTAGGATCACCTTCATTCAGAGTTTTTAATTTATCACACATAATCTTTGTAGATGATTTATCAGTCAATCCCATGATTTTCTGATTAGTGAGTGCACACAAGAGGGCGTCTCTGATGGTATGATGAAAGAATAAGTATTCAGTAGAATATTGAGAGGTGGGGGGGGGGGGGGGTGGGTGAATTAGTATACTTAAAAACTGATACAAACTCCCAAACTCAAATTCAAACTCACAAAGTAAATTTTCACTTATCAAGATCAATACTCAACATCAACCGGTTTGACTATTATGACACCTTAACAGTAAACAACTTCAATCTTGTAAACATAAAAAATGCTTAATCATACGTCAACATATTCATCTCTCAATGCTTTCAATTATCATGCCTTATCAGAATAGTTAAGTAGTCAATCAAATCAACAAATAAGATCATAACCACAAAAGAATTCACCACTTGACACAAGTATTTATACATGGAAAATCCAAATAGGTAAAAACCATAGTGAGATGAGACTCACAAGGATAGCTATCTGAACTCTTCTGAAGTTCACCCTGTTAGGAGCCAAGCCTATTAAAGCTTTTACAATAAGTCCTGCTAAGAACTAATTCTAGTTAGGAATTGCTTGGTTAAGGGATTTACAAATATGCCTTGATGAAAAGCACAATACCCTATTAGGAGTAACCTCACTAGAGGATTTGAGAATCCAAACTAATGGACCACCTTGTTAGAGGATTAAGAAAGTAACCAAGCTTGTTAGAGCTTACCCAGTTAGGGGATTTCAATTTCTACTATAATTATTAGAAAACAACAAGTTTTCTTGAATTGTCTGAATAACACTACATATGCTTGATTAGATCCTTCTTGAGCTTCAATCTGCTTACTCAAACTTAAGATCCATCCACCGGTTAGGCAACCACACACTCAAGTGGTTTCTACCAATCTTGTCAACTTTGCCAACACTTAACAAAACAATATCATCGACCTTAAATACAAATCAACTAGGTCGGTAACACAACAAAAACCTAATTCTCATCATCAAGATTACAAACAAGTCAGTATAATCTTGACTGTTAGAAATCATAACAATCTCTTCACATTCTTCAAGAAAATTCCAACCAGTCCATGATCACCACTTCATCGGACTTTGTAACTCATCACACACTATGCATTAGATGCAATCCACTTTTCTCCTTTCCAAAATAACAAATGTGCCAAATTAATCTAAAATAATCCTCATACAATGATCACACATGTCTCCATCATTACCGCTCAATATTAGATCTTAAACCAACAAACTTGATCATTTAGGGTTTAACGAAAAATAAATGGTAGGGTTTACCGGTTACATAACATAAAAAGGTTTAACCCTTTATACTAGTTCAACTTATAGACTACCATATACCGGTTTACAACATCTTCCTTAAAGTTTATCATACTGGTTACAAGACAATAGCAATAACAATAATAACATCAGCAATATCATGAATATCATTCACCGGTTCAATTGACATCATTGACAACATATCATTAATGCAATCTATATGAAAAATGCCAACAATCTCCCCTTTTGCCATTGATGGCAATACAAATATCAACGCCTCTAATTTGCTATTGTGATTTGTGAATAGGAATCCTGGTTTACATTACCAAGAATTAACCATGCTTTGTCTGTCTTCAGTCTGTCACCGGTTCATTTAATGAGACACATAATTATTCTCCTCAATCACATAATTCTTCTCCCCCTTTGATAGCAATGCCAAATTGAAAGTAAAACATGTAATTCTAAATTCTCAGTGTGCATCAACATACTGCAACTTGATGCTCCCCCTGTGGAATACATCCACTTCCAAAAATAATCAATCCATGTAAGATTTTGCAAGTAATTCAGGGACCAATGCAATCAACATCATGCTCAACTGACTTCATGAAGAGGGACAACCCCCAACTGACTTCTAAGATACTCAAAAGTGGTCTTAGGCAGAGGTTTGGTAAAGATATCTGCAAGCTTCTCTTGAGTAGAAACATGCTCTAAGATAACATCTTTACTTTGAACTTTTTCCCTCAAAAAGTGATACTTCAATTCAATGTGCTTAGTCCTTGCGTGCAAAACAAGATTCTTAGAAATATTTATTACACTTGTATTATCCTACAAAATCTTAATAGGTTCTGAGATCTTCATCTTAAAACCTTCCAAAATGTGTCTCATCCAAATAGCTTGTGTGCAATTCATGTAAGCTACTACATACTCAGCTTCAACAGTAGATTGTGAAGTACAACTCTACTTCTTACTACTCCATAAAACTAGCCTTCCTCCTAGAAAGAATGCTCCACCAGTAGTACTCTTCTGGTCATCAATATTTCTTTCCCAATCAGCATTAGTGTATGCCTTCAAATCAAAATTACCTCCATATGGATACCATAACCCATAGTCAACTGTACCTTTCAAATATCTAAAAATTCTCTTGGTTGCTATCATATGTGCTTCCTTTGGATTTTTCTAAAATCTAGCAACTATACCAACTGCATGGGCAATATTTGGTCGACTGTGAACAACATAGTGTAATTTGCCAATCATTGACCTGTATTCCTTTTCATCTACAGACTTAGATGCATCTTCCTTGGACAATTTACAGCTTGTAATCATTGGAGTTCCAACTAGTTTACAGTCGCTCATGCCAAAAGTCTTCAAAACCTCCTTCACATACTTAGATTGAGTAATGAAAATACCATTCTTCATCTACTGTATCTGCAAGCCTATGAAATTTTTTATTTCCCCTACTAATGACATCTCAAACTCATTATTCATTTCATCTGCAAAATTGTTGCTCATGACATCATTACCTCCAAATATAATGTCATCAACAAATACTTCACTAACCAGTATTTCATCTCCTTTAGACTTGAGATAAATGTTGTTGTCATCACTATTTCTTGCAAAGCCCATCTTCATCAAATGTGTATGAATCCATTCATACCATGCTCTAGGTGCCTAATTTAATCCATACAAAGCTTTATGCAATCTGTATACCATGTCTTCCTTATCTGTCAATGCATAACCATCAAGGTGCTCTATATAAACCTCTTCTTCCAATATCCCATTAAAAAATGCAGACTTAACATCCATTTGGTATACCTTGAACTTTTTATGGGTTGCAAATGTAAGTAATGTTCTAACTCCTTCCAGTCTTGCTACTGGTGCAAAAGTTTCACCATAGTCTTCTCCTTCTTCTTGCGCATAACCTTTGCAAACTAATCTTGCCTTATTGTGAACTACAACACCATCTTCATTTAACTTGTTTCTAAACACCCATTTAGTACCTATAACATTCTTGTTTATCAGTCGGGGTACCAGGGTCCAAGTGTTGTTCTTCTCAATTTGATCCAATTCCTCCTCCATTTCTTTCACCCAATGATCATCACTAAATGCCTCCTTAGCACTTCTAGGTTCAATGGTGGAGATCATGCAAGAGTTCTCTCTAATTGTCCTTCTAGTTAGTACTCCAACATCCTTATCCCCAATAATCTACTTAGGACTGTGATTCAGTCTCATATACCTAGGAATAACATGATCATTCTCATTAGGTTCAACTTCTTCATTGTCTTCTTCCTCTAAATTTATTTGTTCTGGTTGAACAAGTACATCAGGATTTGCTTTACTGGTTTCTGATTTAATAGTCTCAAGTTTCAAAAGCTAAATGGAAGGATCTTCATCCTTTCTCTTTGAACTGGTTCCTTTTGAAATTCCAGGACATTCATCTACATGAACATCAACACTCTCAACAATTCTCTGTGTCCAGTTGTTGTAGCATTTGTAGGCCTTCCTCTTGGTGGAATAGCCAAGAAATATGCCTTCATCACTCTTAGCTTCAAAATTTCTTATGTAATCACCTCTTTTGATAAAACATTTACTAGCAAAGATCTTAAAATAGCTAACATTAGGTGATCTTCCATACCAGTACTCATGAGGTGTCTTGTCCTTACCTCTTTTCACTAGAAATCGGTTCATTGTGTACACCGTTGTACTTACAACTTCTCTCCAAAATGTTTTTGCTACATTTACTTGTATCAACATAGTTCTAGCTACTTCAATTAGTGACTAGTTGTTCCTCTTGGCTATACCATTTTGTTGTGGTGTCCTTGGTGCAGAAAGTTGCTACTTGATACCATTCTCATTGCAATACTTAGTGAATTCCCCAAAAGTAAATTCACCGCCTTGATCTATTCTCGGACATTTTATCTTTTTGCCACTCTCTTTCTCAGCTAAGGCTCTGAATGCCTTGAATTTACTAAAGGCTTCATTCTTATCCTTCAAGAATGTGACCCACATCTATTACTACTTATCAAGTTGCCATTAGTTTTTATATTCAAAGTCATACTATATATTCTACTCAGTTAGCACTACCGAATCATGTAGTTGGTATAAACAGAGAAGTCAGTATGCACAATCTAGTCAGTTACAGAGGAAAGTAGCCACAGAACACAGTATACACTGAGCTATCTACTGAGTATCTTTTTGAGACTACCGAGCAGTAAAGTTAACACACCGAGTTGATATTTACCGAGTGAAATGTGTTACCAGATACATTGAACCTGGACATGCATATGAAAACGTGTTACAAGATCGAGGCACATCTAACCGTTATTACATTGGAAATTGCACTAGAAGATTGTGTATGATTGCGAGGTCAATCTAACCAATGAAATATTTTGATTAGTTATTCATTCGAGGAATCTTGTTTGTAAGATCAAAGCAATGAATTGGATCACCGTTTTAAAAGATCTATTTATACTGCATGAGTTAAGAGCAAGGTGTGTGCATGTACGAATGAAGGAAGACTGTTACAGAGACACAGAGGTCACCGAGAAGGTTTTCAAAGAACAGTCAAAGAATAGAGTAAACAGAAGGGTTTACCGAGTTACTATAAGGGTTACCGAGGTATGCTATAAGCAAGGTAATCTGTTCTGAGCACATAGAATCTGCTTTAACATTTCAGATGTAAAGTTGTAGATATTTGTAATGATTTTATTGTAATATTGAGAAGTTGAAAGAGAAACCTTTAACAAGGTAAAATACTCTAACCAAGTCTATAAATTGTAAAGCCTCTAACCAGGTGCAACATTCAAAATAAATGTTGTAAAATCCTTTAGCAAGGTAGATCTAACTAATCTTGTTACTCCTAACAGGGTAAGCTATCAGAAATAGCTAAATGTAGCTCTAACCAAGCATTCTTTATTATTGTAGTAGTGAAGTTGTGGGTGCCATCCCCACCACAGTTTTTCTCTCTAACCAAGAGTTTCTGCCTAACCAAAATATATGTGTTATGGAGTGAATCATGTATGATTGTTATCTGTTTGTTTTAACTTTATTTTATTTTACTACACTATTCTGTTTATGCATAACAGTAAAGTTATTATTCAAGAAAAGTTTTGAAGTACTGATTCACCCCTCCCCTCTCAATACATTAGCTTTCCATATTGGGCCTAACAACATCATCCTTGAATAATCATTAGTGAAGATCATGAAATATCTATCACCTGAAATGCTTCTAATTCTTATTGGTCCACATAGATCTGTATGAACCAAATCTAACAAGTGCTCTGCTGAGAAGGACTTTCTCTTGAAAGTTGAAGAAGTCATATTTCCTAACTGACATTCTTTACAAAGAGCATTGACCGGTTTGTCTAGCTGAGGTAGACCTCTTATAGTCCTAGACTTGCTCACTTTAGCAATGTTATCAAAGTTTATATGAAAAAATATCCTATGCAAAAGCTAGCTATCATCTATTTTTGCAATCAAACAATTGCTAACTTTAAGATTAAGATGAAATAGATTACCTCTGTTTTGTTTCCCGGTTGCAATCAATTCACCTTTGTTGTCAAAGATTTTTCACATACCATTTCTAAACTCCAGTGGGTATCCTTTGTCGTTAAGTTGTGCCACACTCAAAATATTGTGCTTTAGGCCTTCAACTCAATAGACATCATCAACACTTCTCTTCCCATTAAGAAAAAGAATTCCCTTGCCTTTAACCATAAATGGTGAGTCATTGCCAAATCTGACAACACTGCCATCAAATTCCTTCAAGGAAAGAAATTTTCTCTAATCACCGGTCATGTGATGTGAACAACCACTATCAATGATCCAATCATCAGAGTTATCCATCCTAGACACTAGTGCTTTGTTATCTGATATCTCTTCCTTAATAGCTACAAACATAATATCTTCACTAGCATCATCATCATATTCTTCATTAGTTATACCACTATCAATAGCTACAAGACAATTGCTCTTTCCTTTACCCTTATATTTCTTGAATTTGTCTCTCTTGTATTCATTTTCACCATTGGGGCAATTAGATGCTATATGGCCAATCTTATTGCAACCAAAACATTTCAACGCTAGCTTACCTCTATATTTCCCAGTGCCTCTAGGTAGTCATTTTGCCAACAATGCTTCAAGCTCCACTAAACTGTCTTCATCATCAACATCTCTGCTGGATCTAGATTCATAGCTATGGTCAGTATCTCTACTTCTTCTCACAAATGAGTTAGAAACAAAAGGTCTGAATGCAGATTCTAATTTTTGTACACTACCATCATAACCATTTAGTTCAAAAGTAGTAAGTTTTCCAATGATAGAGTCAAGAGTTGCCTTTGTTTTGTCAATGGATTTTAGCTCTTGAATAGCTGGAAATTGGATAGCATGGACCGGTAGCAAGGTTCTTAGTACCTTATTGATCACTATGGCATCTTCCACTTTCCCTCCTACACTCTTTATTTCACTATCTCTTTTATCCTTTGACCATACTCTTGGATATTCTCACCTTAAGACATTCTCATGTCATCAAAATTTCCTCTTTAGAAATCTTAACATTTTCATCACTGCTATAAATCTCTTCAAGTTTTTTCCATACTTCATATGTAGTTTCAAGACAATGAACATCTACATATTTAGCATCAGACATGGAAGTGATAATAGCCTCTAATGTTTGATGATTTTCTTGTTGTTCTTACTTATGATCATCAGTCGGAGTTCTAGTAGGTGTAGTATACTTAGTTTCTATATGATCCCAATACTGACTTCCTAGACTCTTAATGTAAATCTTCATTCTATCACTCCATATCCTATAGTTATCTTTGTTACACTTCAGACCTTCTTTCTTCATCATGATCTACAAGATCTTTTCCTTAAGCTATTAGGATTTAGGTTAAAGAGGACTTGAGATGCTCTAATACCAATTGATGTTATGATGAAAGAATAAGTATCCGGTAGAATACTAAGAGGGGGGGGGGGGTGAATCAGTATACTTAAAAAATGATACAAACTCCCAAACTCAAATACAAACTCCCAAACTCAAATTCAAACTCACAAAGTAAAATTTCACTTATCAAGATCAATACTCAACATCACCTAACATCAAATGACATCAACTGGTTTGACTGTTATGACAACTTAATAGTAAACAACTTCAATCTTGTAAACATAAAAAATGCTTAATCATATGTCAACATATTCATCTCTCAATGCTTCTAATTATCATTCCTTATCACAATAGTTAAGTAGTTAATCAAATCAACAAATAAGATCATAACCACAAAAGTATTCACAACTTGACAAAAGTATTTATACATGGAAAACCCAAGTAAGTAAAAACCATAGTGAGATGAGACTCACAAGGATAGCTATCTGGACTCTTCTGAAGTTCGCCCCGTTAGGAGCCAAGTCTATTAAAACTCTTACAATAAGTCCTATTCAGAACTAATTCTAGTTAGGAATCACTCAGTTAAGGGATTTACAAATATGCCTTGATGAAAAGCACAATACCCTATTAGGAGTAACCTCGCTAGAGGATTTGAGAATCCAAACTAATGGACCACCTTGTTAGAGGATTTAGAAAGTAACCAAGCTTGTTATAGCTTACCTGATTAGGGGATTTCAATTTCTATTGTAATTGTTAGAAAATAATAGGTTTTCTTGATCTATCTCAATAGCACTACATCTGCTTGATCAGATCCTTCTTAAGCTTCAATCTACCTTTACTCAAACTGCAAATCCATCCACCTATTAGGCAAGCACACACCCAACTGGTTTCTGCCAATCTTGTCAACTTTGCCAACACTTGACAAAACAATATCATTGACCTTAAATACAAATCAACTAGGTTAGTAACACAACAAAAACCTAATTCTCATCAATGAGATTACAAATAAGTCGATACAATCTTGACCGTTAAAAATCATAACAATCTCTTCACATTCTTCAAGAAAATTCCAACCACTCTATGATCACCACTTCATCGGACTTTGTAACTCATCACGCTCTATGCATTAGATGCAATCCACTTTGCTCCTTTCCAAGATAACAAACGTGCCAAATAAATCTAAACTAATCCTCATACAGTGATCACACATGTCTCCATCATTACCGCTCAACATTAGATCTTAAACCAACAAACTTTATCGGTTAGGGTTCAACAAAAAATAAATGGTAGGGTTTACCGGTTACATAACATAAAAAGGTTTAACCTTTACACCAGTTCAACTTACAAACTACCATATACTAGTTTACAACATATTCCTTAAAGTTTATCATACCGGTTACAAGACAATGGAAATAACAACAATAACATCAACAATATCATGAATATCATTCACCGGTTTAATTGACATCAATGACAACATATCATTAATGCAATCTATATGCAAAATGCCAACATTCTCTAGCTCTGCAATCATTTTCAATATTCTTATCCAAGTCTTTAGGAGCATGATTGCCAGATACTGGATCATAAGGTGTATATCCTTTCTAAGTGATCTCCAAAATATCCTTTCCAAGATATCTAAGATGAGTTTCCATTTGTATTTTCCATATCCCATAATTTGTTCCATCAATCTTAGGGATTTCTCTTCTACAAATAGTTGCCGGTGGATTTGAAGTATTAGCTGCCATAGGATCTACCTCAAGCGGTTAAGCTTCTACAAAAGAGGACCAAATCTCTGATACCAATTGTTAGGATAACCGATGGACAACTGAGAGGGGGGGGGGGTGAATCAATTGTCAATAGATTACATTAATCAAACCACTTTAAAACCTTTAACCGGAGCACATAAACATTGAATATCGAAATAGCATAAATAGATATCGGTAAGCAATAAAACTTAAGAATAAAATAGAGAATTAACACAATGCAACCATACCACATAACACCATGATTTGTACGTGGAAAATCTGGTAATGGAAAAACCATGGCGGGAAGCCTACCCTCAGTCAGATGATACTTCTGTAGAAAGTATGTTATACAATGAGGGGCCTACACATGTAAGAAGGCACACTGCCTAGAGTGTACTGCTCATTAAAAAAGAGTCTCACTAACTACAAAGAGGTTATAACCACCTCAAGATAATTGGACAACAATCCAGAAGAATGAACTGCCAGAGATAACATCTACCATACTTGATTACAGTCCCAGTTAAGCTCAACACTAAAGGCCTTTGACCTCTTACTTAAACCCAATTCGATCACCTATGATCGACCAAATCTCCTTCGCATATGATATTTCATTCCATGACCACGACACACACACAATTTACAATGACATCTTACATCAATTTATACAAACCCTAAGGCCTAAACCAATTAGGTTGGCCACCTAAAAGATATTACAATAAGATCATTACATACATCCATATTACAATGATATGCCATGTCGTCTTAAGACCAAAACAACAATAACCAATCCATAAAACATCATGGTCACATGTAGAGAACATGTTAAAATGATACTGGTCCATAACCTAGATAGGTACCCGACCTAATCTGGGTCCACCATGCCAAAGCGATGTCTCCAATCAGTTGAGGCATGGTCAAGGATCACCTTCTGCATCCTAAATTCCATCTAGAAGCCGCACCAACACCACTTATGCATTCTGTCAAATATTCTCAGTGAAAGCTCTATCGGTTAAACCTTAAACCCTTATCAGTAACACTAGTTCCTCTACTGGTAACCAAAACATGTCTACCAATAACCAACCATAATAGCTAGTGTTGACATCAATGGAAAAACATCAATGCAACACATAATCAATTCCTCCATATTTCCAACATAATCATGTCATTCAATCATGCTAATTCTAAATTAATTGCCTCTTTCAATTGCTCACACCATTTTGAAGAATTTTTCTCTATAAATTGAGCTCTTTTGTAAATGATTTTGATCCCAATTTTGAGTAACTATATACTTTCAATTTAACTTTGAATCTTCTCGCCTTGCTTTCAAGACACTTGCAATTGGAGTTTGAGAGCCACATACCATTTCATTAGAGAAGCAAGAAAGACACTGGAGGGGATTATTTTGAGCATATGAAGGATGGTTTGAATTTTCTTTTGTTATTCTTTTGTTTATGCTTTCTTTTGTACCTTCATTGATGTTACATTTTATGGATTTTATTAAATGCCTAACTTTTAATCCTATATTTTTTAGTGGACCTGACGTGAACATGCATAACCTATGTCTATTTGAGTATTTTTGAGTGATTGCAAGTTTAGATTGCATCAATGGAAGCCATTAAGGATCTTAATCAGGACTTTTGCATAATTGTATCAAATAATTATGCACTTGCAGCCAAAAATTGCATAATTTCTTGAGATTTTAGAGCACTTAACCTAGAATTATGTAGTTGCACCTCCTATTCTATGCAGTTGATTTAGTTGATTCAAACTTTCAAATTGTCATGAAATCTTGTTCTGTAGGATTAGAATAGGGTTTTTCAATGTTAATCAAAGCTTAAAATGAACTCACATGTATCTTTAATTAAGTCTTGGGTTAATGAACAACAAACTTTCATTTTTCATTTCATGCAAAAAGGCTAAAATGAACAACAAATTTCACTAAGTTTTAGACTAAAATGAACTCAAATCATACAAATTTGGTAAAATTTGGCTACATTTGGTATAATTAGGGTTTCTAAACGTTAAATGAACCCACATAGTCTAAATAGGGATGGAAATGAACAATAAATCTACAATCTAGCTTAATTAGGGTTTCTAGAGAAGGAACTACATTTGGCTAAGGAAATTCAAAAAATATCAATTTCTCTAAGGCATAAATTTATCTTGTGATGTTTGCAAATTGAATCATGTATTACAATTATATGGAATTTTGAGGTCAAATAGGGTCCTTTTCTTTATCAAAATTAGGGTTTTTATTATTAAATTAGGTTCATACTTGACAAGATTGGTTTGTTTGTTGACTCTACATGTCTGATTTGCACGTAGACTATGAAATTGCACACTTGCACGACCTTTCTGCACAATTGCAAGAGAAAACTACATATTTGTAAGCTCTATTCTACACAGTTGATGCCTTTGTTCTACATAATTGCAGTCAGAACCAACTTAGTTGTAGAGGCAATATTTCAAGTATAAGTTTCCAATTTAGTTTTGAATCATTCTTGGATCATTTCATTATCAGGTTTTAGGGTTTTCTATTATTGATGATCTATGTAGAAATTCGACACTCATTGGGAGAAGATACAAATCAAACTATAGCATCCTAAAATTGTGACACTTGCAATTTCGACCGCATTTGGGTCTTCACGATGGCGATGCAACACGGAACCTGAATGGAGACCCCGAAACTTGTTCATGACATCAAAAACTACATTTTTCAGCACCCTGGCCCGATCCTCCTTGCACCCTGCTGTCCCAGGAGGTGGGACCATGGCGCCCAGTGCCCTAGTCCTTCAGGACTAGGGCGCCCAGTGTCCTGGTCCCCCAGGACCATGGCACCCAGCGCCCTGGTCCCTGGCCCTATTTTGGGCCCGGTCTCCTATGGGGCTTCGGGTCTTTATGTTTGCAATTTGGAAACTAGTACTTCCTGGTCGGCCTAAGGTCGGAAAAATCAGTCTTTTAACCCTAATTGACAAGTATATAAACTACATTTCCTCTCTCAAAAAGGGAGGAGGACATATGTGTACAAAGGTGCAAAAGCAATATTCAAGCATTCAAACATTCAAGCATTCAAGCATTCCTTCAAGCAATTGAACATTCTAAGTCTCCATTCAAGGCTAAGTGTTGCATTCAAGACAAGGATTCAACCATTGAAGAGGAGATCACATACAACACATTACATACAACATACATTACACCTTCGCATGTAAGAATACAAACATTCTTACAACAAGGTATCAGTACTTGTTTACATAACAAACATTTACATTTACAACATTCTCATTTCTTGGTTAATTCCAAAACCGGGGTTTGACCTAAAGGCAAACCCCTCATCCCTAACCCCCCAATTATCCTCTCTTTTCTGTGTGTAGGTTGCAGGTACGCGGCTATAATTGAAGATCTGGAATCCTTGTGCAGAGACGAACAGATCCACCTTCGTTTCGCGGATTTTTCGGAGGACCGTGTGCACGCCGGGCGCCATCGTCCCGTCAACTTTCGCTCAAATTTGTAGAACAACACCGTCTCAACATTTTACTGATAATTCCAGGTCCGTAGCTTCATCCCATATCCCTATCTCTGTTTATAAGCGAATCTTTACTACTTTTCATGCATTCCTAGTTCAATCTTTCTATCTACATTTCTTTACAAAAGAGGGTATCCTTGATGTCTTAACCCTTGAAACTCATATAGAATCCAATCTTGCATTGCGTGGGATTGGATCTTGTGGGTTTCAACCCCTCTTTTGAATGTAAAGTCTCCCCTAAGTGAAAACCATCAACCCTAGTGACTCTCCCTTCTCTCTCCTTGGAGTTGGGGAGGGGAGAACGACTGAGGTTCGATTTTTCCACTTTACATTTTGGTGAACCCAACGTGAACATCCTCATTCTGATTATTCATGGTTAGATCTGAAAAATTTACTTCCTTAATTACATTTCCATGTTTGATCTTTTGCAAATTTTAGAGGTTGATTGCATAAAAACCCTAAAATTTTCTTTTTAGTAATTAAACTTGTGAAATGTTTAATTGTTAATGCTTGTTTCAGATCTACCTTTCTATTGCATATTGTCAATTCATATTTGTGCTTTAATTCTGAAAATTAAGTGGTTAAATGTCAAAACCCTAATTTTTAAAACCTTCTTGATTCAACCTTTGACTGATAATTTCACTGATCAAAACACTTCCAAATCGGCTGTAATTTTGGATTCCACAATAAAATCACAATATCTTTCATCCTTGAAAATTTGGAGAAAAGTTGCGAGGACCGTGTGCACCCCGAGTGCCATCGTCCCCGACATTTTTTCCGAAATTTTGGGAGCTAGATCTTACTGCATTTTTCTTCTAAAATCCAGAATTTTGGCTGATTTTATCAATTCTAACACTTTCAAAATTAAAGTCAAAGTTGGTCTAGCGATTGCTTGGATTGAGGCTTCTAATCATTAAAAAATTGTTGAAATTGAAATTTTTATCAAAATTGTGTTTCTTGCAGTCCTAAATCTGAAAAGTGTGTTGGTGTTCATTCAGAATTTCAGTGTTTTATTCAAATTTTTACAATTTGTGACTTTTGAAATTAAGTGTTTAATTGTAACAACCTTGATTTCCACTTTCAAATTCGAATTTTGCATGAAATCGAGTCAACTTTTAAATTTCAAAGCCTACATTGCTTTCAACATTCCCTCTAAAATCATAAAATTCAAAATTTCAGTTTCCCCCTCTTTTTCAAAATTCAAATTTTGCATTTTTCAACAATCTTGGTAGGGTTCAATTTTGAGATTGCAACTTTAATTTGGCCTATCTATAGATCATAAAATCACTCAATTTTTTCAGATTATCTTTAAAATCATCATTACTTTCATCCCTGAAAATTTCGAAAAAAGTTGTGAGGACTGTGTGCACTCTGAGCAGCACGGTCCCGGACATTTTTTTCGAAATTTCGTGAGATTGTCTTGATTGCATTTAACAGCTTAAATCTAGGAGATTGGCTGATTTTATTGAAATTTGCTACCTCTAAAATTCAAAATCTTCTCTCTCTCTTTAGTGCATGAGTTTTACAACAATAAGCCCTACTTACACTATTCCCATTAGACAAAGCCTTAGAATTAAGTCCTTCCAAGGTGTAATTACTAAGGAGATGGAACCTAATTTGAATGGCCTTTTTAACGAGGACATGGGTAATTCCTCTAATCCTCTTAATGATGAAGAAGCTCTCCATGAGGTTTCTGTAGAACAACTTTCAAAATTGGATAACCAATTTGATGATTTTCGACAATGGATGTCTCAAGAATACCCTGATAGTGAAGCTCTTTCCTTAATTGAGGGTCTAAAATGTATGGTTCAAAGTGATAAGAATGGAATTGATATTTTGCGTGGTATTGCACACATTGTGGATTCAAATGTGATGCCTATGAAAAGTTGTGCCGAAACCTTAGGTTATACACAACCTCCTACTCAAGTCAATCATTCTATTCCTTTGACGACTCCTATTGCTAGTATACCTACTTTTACATCAAACATAATGACTACTTCAACACAAGACATTCCTCCTATGATCACTAGTCATGGGGGCAATCCCTCTTCTTCAATCAACCCTCTTCCTTCATTCAATCCAACTTCTTCATTCATTCCTTCAATAAGTGTTCCTATTATATCACCACAAATGAACATGACGCAAGGGGGCAATTTGTTTTCCATTCCTCCTTGTAGTGTTCCCCCTGTCCAATCATCTCCTATGACTAACTACCATAGTGTTCCACCACCTTACTCTCTACCTTCTTTCAATAACATAACACCTCCATCACAATCTAACACGTCTAATATGAACTCTTCGACTGAAGCGACCATTAACAATCTTGCACAAACTGTCTCTTCTTTACAACAACAAATTGCTTCTATGAATCAATCTAAGTTTAGTGTGCCCACATTTGATGTTGCGAGCCCACTTTCTCTTGACATTGTTCGAGCTATCCCCCCTAAACATGTTGAAATTCCGCATTTGGAACTTTATAATGGTAAGGGTGATCCTTTAACACATGTTAAGACCTTTCAAACAATATGTACCGATTTTGCTTATGACCAAAGGTTGCTTGCAAAACTGTTCACTAGAACATTAAGAGATAAAGCCCTACAATGGTATTGCTCGTTGCCTTCCTATTCTATTTCTTCTTTCAAACAACTTGCAAATGCTTTCATTCAACAATTTCAAAACAATATAAGTCCTAAAGTTACTTTGATTGATTTAATGCATTGTAAACAAGATGTTAAAGAAAAAGTGACTGATTTCATTGGTAGATATAAGCATTTGTATGCTCAAATCTCTTTTCCAGTGCCTGACAATGATATTCAAAGAATCTTTATTTCTAATTTGCAAAAAGATATTAGAGAAAAACTCATGTTTCCTGAGTTTACTTCTTTCCAACAGTTGTGCGCAACTCTTCACAATTATCAACTGACTGTGAGTCAAATGGAACAATCACATCCTATGGCTCCGAGTGATAAGGGTGATAGTAGTCAACAACCATTTGGGAAGTTTAAACCGAACAGAGAGTCCATTAAATTCAATGAAAACATCATCAACAACAATGTGAATGCAGCATCAGGTGTGCCTCCTATTTCTAAGTTTTTCAGGAAAGAAAGAAAGTTTACTCCTTTGAATGAATCATTGCATAGTATTATGAATAAGTTATTGGAACAAAATGTGCTTACCCTCCCTCCTATAAGACAAATAGATCCTACAAAGATTAACTCACCCTATTTTGATAACAAATCTTTTTGTCAATTTCATCGTCATCTTGGGCATGATACTGAAAAACGTTTTGCTTTAAAAGGTAAAATTCAAGATTTGATTGATAATAATACTATCTCTGTTTCTGGTGTGAATGATAAAGAAAACACATCTGTAGCTCCTCCTAACCAAAATCTTCAGATTTTTATGGATCCATTGCCTTCTCATACCTCTAATGCGATTGATACTACTGATTCCTCTGTCTCACTTGATGATCTTGTGTCTATGACTCCTAATGTGATTAACTTTGTAGAGCAACAGAAAATCCCTAAAGAACCTTCCATCACATTTGCTTCCAGTGAAACTATCAGGGCACCTGATGGTCCTTTATATATAGTTGCAAAAGTCAATAATACACCTTGCCGTGGAGTGCTTATTGATCCTTCTTGCATGGTTAATGTCATTACTGAAGAATTTCTTTTTACTTTGCAATTGAATCAAGTAATCTATGACAAAACAAATGTGGTTGTGAAACTATTTGATGCATTTTCTTCTCCTGCAATTGGTTCTATTACATTACCTATTGAGGTCCATAACAAATCCCTTGATGTGGACTTTGCTATTATTCCATCATCCGAACAATTTCGTGTGAAGCTAGGCTATCCTTGGCTATCTTCCATGAAAGCTATTGCTTCTCCTATCCACAAGTGTTTGAAATTTCCCCATAATGATGAAGTTGTTACTGTCAATCATAGTCTCTTTAAACCTGCTGAAAGAACTTCTAGCGTTCCTATTGATTACTTTTGGCCTAAACAATTCCAATCTCTTCCACCGCGAAGTGATCATCTTTTCAAATCTTATCAAAAGTGGAAAAAAGATATGATCCTATCTCTAAGTGAACCTAGAACACCCAAACTTGACATTCCTATCATTCTTGAGAAGGAAGTTCTTCCTTTGAAAGATAAAACTAATGTCTTTCCTCAAGAAGATTCCCAACCCATCCCTATGGATGTGACTATGCCTATATCTAATAAACTTCCTAAAGGTAGACCTATCCCTCCTCGTCATGATGGACTTGGTCTCCTTCCTAAACCAAATATTCCTCCCTTCTATGGAGCAGTTCCTCCTCCTTCCTCTTATGGAGAGAAGAGACCTTCCTCTTCTCCTATTGTTCAACCTAAGAGACCACAACCTAAACACCCAAGTGATAAGGATGAGAACATTCCTCCTCCTCAATCTTCTCAACTTCCTACTAAGACTAGATGAAATCGTTCTGCACGTGAACGCCGACGAAAGCGTCATCTTAGAGCTCAGGCAGCTGCTTCTCAAACTTTGCAATCCCCAAAAACACCTTCAGCCAGTATTATTCCATTTTCTCCTCAGCCGACGATTGAGCCGAAATCTCCTAAACATAAGATGCATGATGGTCTTGATCCTGTGCGAGTTAAAGATCCTATTTTTATAAATCTTGATGATGATATAGATGAAAATGTTATTCATGATGAAAATGTTACTCCTATTCATTCTGATAGTGAATATGAATATGTTGATGTTGATAACCATTTATCTAACGCATTTTCTAAAGCACTTATCCTAGCTCCTAGACAAGAACACCGCAGCTTGGGATATGAACATAGCCCTTGTTTGGATCTTGTGATAGCTCCATCTGCTGTGTTGGATGTTCCTCCTCTAGCGTGTTTCCTACCTTCCCGAAATATTGATCAGCAAGATCGGGGGGTAGATGATGTGCTAGACTAGTTTCATTAGCATAGCAGATTCTCTCCTCCTCTCTTTCGTTACTTCTTCTATGTGTTATTCTCATTCTTCTATTTTGTTGTCCTTAGTGTTGTCTACTTGAGGACGATGCAAAGCATTGAGATCTTTTTTGGTCTCTCTCATGTTGACTCAAAAGACACATGTGTTCCCTTCTTCTAGGTGACCTTCCTTGACTGGGGAATGAAGAACAATTATGCATACATACATATGATATACATGAATTATCATACAGCATACTGACCCTGAGGAAAGCAAAGTCACCTTGTGCTTTGTGTTTTGTGTCTATTATCCTTGGGCTTATCTCACACTTGGGGGCTAAATCCTTGCGATAACGTGCTCCTTTCTCATTTCTTATATGTATCACTACCTTAAAGAAATCACCCCCGGTGAGGCGTGTGCGATCGCTTTAACGTAGGGGGGCATACATCCCATTCATATCTTTTCAAGATACTTGAAAATTTCTTGACAAATTTAGCT
Source organism: Cryptomeria japonica (assembly GCF_030272615.1). NCBI lineage: Eukaryota > Viridiplantae > Streptophyta > Pinopsida > Cupressales > Cupressaceae > Cryptomeria > Cryptomeria japonica. Next base: position 930,776,589 of record NC_081407.1, on the reverse strand, counting down.
TTGCCTTGAAAATTTTTGATATCTTTCTTGCATGACTCATAGTGAGGGAACCTTACTACTGACAGTCATGGTTCTCCCTCGTGATCTTCCCTTTTACTTTGTCAATCAAATTCGTAAGATCCTTAGTCCACTGGTGGCTTGATGTATCTTGCCTCCTTGACGTGGTGAAAGTTTTCCAATGTTGTTTCCTTGTACTTTACCGGAAGTATGAGCGTACACTTATACTCCCGCTAAAGTGGGGGCTAAATGTAGCATCCTAAAATTGTGACACTTGCAATTTCGACCGCATTTGGGTCTTCACGATGGTGATGCAACATGGAACCTGAATGGAGACCCCGAAACTTGTTCATGACATCAAAAACTGCATTTTTCAGCACCCTGGCCTGATCCTCCTTGCACCCTGCTGTCCCGGGAGGTGGGACCATGGCACCCAGTGCCCTGGTCCTTCAGGACTAGGGCGCCCAGTGCCCTGGTCCCCCAGGACCATGGCGCCTAGCACCTTGGTCCCTGGCCCTATTTTGGGCCCGGTCTCCTATGGGGCTTTGGGTCTTTATGTTTGCAATTTGGAAAATAGTACTTTCTGGTCGGCCCAAGGTCAGAAAAATCAGTCTTTTAACCCTAATTGACAAGTATATAAACTACATTTCCTCTCTCAAAAAGGGAGGAGGACATATGTGTGCAAAGGTGCGAAAGCAATATTCAAGCATTCAAACATTCAAGCATTCAAGCATTCCTTCAAGCAATTGAACATTCTAAGTCTCCATTCAAGGCTAAGTGTTGCATTCAAGACAAGGATTCAACCATTGAAGAGGAGATCACATACAACACATTACATACAACATACATTACACCTTCGCATGTAAGAATACAAACATTCTTACAACAAGGTATCAGTACCTATTTACATAACAGACATTTACATTTACAACATTCTCATTTCTTGGTTAATTCCAAAATCAGGGTTTGACCTAAAGGCAAACCCCCCAATCGTCCTCTCTTTTCTGTGTGTAGGTTGCAGGTATGCGGCTGTAATTGAAGATCTGGAATCCTTGTGCAGAGACGAACAGATCCACCTTCGTTTCGCGGATTTTTCAGAGGACCGTGTGCACGCCGGGCGCCATCGTCCCATCAACTTTCGCTCAAATTTGTAGAACAGCACCGTCTCGACATTTTACTGATAATTCCAGGTTCGTAGCTTCATCCCATATCCCTATCTCTATTTATAAGCAAATCTTTACTACTTTTCATGCATTCCTAGTTCAATCTTTCTATCTACATTTCTTTACAAAAGAGGGTATCCTTGATGTCTTAACCCTTGAAACTCATATAGAATCCAATCTTGCATTGCGTGGGATTGGATCTTGTGGGTTTCAACCCCTCTTTTGAATGTAAAGTCTCCCCTAAGTGAAAACCATCAACCCTAGTGACTCTCCCTTCTCTCTCCTTGGAGTTGGGGAGGGGAGAATGACTGGGGTTCGATTTTTCCACTTTACACAAACTACTAATGTATCTGATGCATGACATTATCAAAGATTGAAAACTTGAAATAGAGTATCTTTGTTTTAGTAGTTAAGTCATATTTCAATTTGGGATTCAAAATGAACACATGTTTGCTTTGTTTGGCACACTTGTGCATATGAGTGGACCCACTGCTAACACACACAATCCTCTCCTCTTGTCTTTCATGGTCTTGGGTGCATGAGAAAAGTGTTAGTGACACTCAAGTTTGTAGAACATAATGTGTCACTGAGAGGGGGGTGAATAAGTGATTTCAAAAAAAATCCAACTATGTGTGTGCAATCGGTAAAGCAATGAAGACACTAGTAATCAAACACACAAAGAATGCATCTCACAACACCAGATATACAAGGAAAACCCAATGTGGGAAAAACCTTGGTGAGAAATATTGTCAAAGTCTACTCCTCCAATCCAGACTCATAATGAAATAATAGTTACAATGTTTAGGGCACCAACCCAAGGAGAACCAACCCCTAATGATTTATGGGCACCAACCCAAAGGAGCACCAACCCCTACACCAAGCTCCAACTTAGTGATACATAATAAAATAAAAAATTATTACGATGAAGGTACCTTGTTACAAATGAGCTTTGTAATACCTATTCAATTCCTCTTTGTCAATTACAACTCTTCTCCATTTCACCAGTTCCTTCACTAGCGGTTATCAATTCACTCTCACTAATCCCTCACCATTCAATCTCTACCTTTGCTAACTTCCTCTGATACTCACTTTTCACTCTATCACTCTTGGATGTGTTCTTATTAGTTCTTCTTAGCTATGTTATCTACTGGTTAAACCTCTGCTAAACCTCCTTACCAGTTACACTTTTGCTACTGGTTCTCCTTCAAATACTTAGATGCATTACTCTTCTTAGTCTGATATGAACTTTGTTTTCTTAGGCACACTCTCTTCTCACAAATGGCATCACATTTTTGATCTTTGATCTGCATATTTATTTATCTGGTTTTCCACCAAAACACATATTTAAACTTTTGTGCACTCATGGTTTTCTGTTGGCAATTTGGAGGAATTGATTATGTGTTGCATTGATGTTTTTTCATTGATGGCAACATCGATTGTTTTGGTTGTTTACCCGTTTCCGGTTGGTTCTGGTAGAGTGGTTGGTTTGTGATATTGATCTGGTATGCTTTAGTATGCTTTGGTTTGTGGAATTGATTTGGATCTATCATTCATGCTATTCAGATGCATATCATGATTAGTTGGTTTAGGATTTAATGACTCAGATGCTATCATTTGTTTTAGTAAGCCTTTTGGTCACCGGTAAGGGTTTTACCGACAAAGATTTGTTGAAGATCTTTTGATGCACATGATAAGTGGTGTTGGTGTGGCTTCTAGATGGCTATAGGGATGTTGTTGGTTATCTTTTTCATGTTCTTGTTAAACGGTGGTGTTGGTTTTGGTTTATGGCAACCTATTTTGGGTTTGGTGTTATCTAGGTTATGGACCAGTTTATATAATGTGTTGGAGGATGTTCCTAATGTGTTACCTGTGGGATTTAATGATTGGTTCACATTGTTTTTGGCCTAAGATGACTTGGTTGATCATTGGATTGTGGGTTTATGTTATGAATTTATTGTATTATCTTTTAGGAGGTTGACCTAATTGTTTAGGTCCTGGGTTGGTATATATATGATATAAGATCTCTTTGTAGATCATGGGTATATGGGCATATGTTAATTGGATATAAGGCTATTTGTGTGTGAATATTGTTGTAATCATATGCAGAGGTTTTAGTCAATCATAGGTGATCGAATTGGGTTGGTAAGAGAGGTTTAAGACCTCTAGTACTGAGCTCAACCATAACTGTTCTCAAGCATATGATATGTTATCTTTGCAATTCACTCTTCATTCTGGATTGTAAGCCGAATTTATTTTGTAGTCAGTGAGGCTCCTTTTGTGATGAGCAACATGATCTAGGTTGTTGGCCTTCTTGCATGTGTAGGCCCCTCAATATTATAATCACATGCTTACTATAGAAGTATTATCTGACTATGGGTAGGCTTCCCACCGTAGTTTTTCCCTTTACTAGGTTTTCCATGTACAAATCTTGGTGTCATGTGTTTTGGATGGATGGTAACTATTTTGTGATTTATGTTTATGTTTAATTGCTATATCAGTTATTCTAGTATTTGGTTTATGCATTTCGGTATTGAGTTTATGTGTTCTGATAATAAGGTTTTGAATGCTTAAAGTTCTGTAATCCAGTGACAACTGATTCACCCCCCTCTCAGTTTTCCTTTGGTTATCTGAGTTGTCTAACAATTGGTATCAGAGCTTTCTCCTCTCTGTAGAAGCTTAACTACTTAAGGAACATCCTATGGCATCTATCAATTCAAGTTCATCAAATACATCTGCAGTTATTTTCTGGAGAGAAATTCCTAGGCTTGATGAAACAAATTATAGGGCATGAAAGATTTAGATGGGGACTCATTTGAGATGTCTTGGAAATGAAATTTGGGAGATCACTAAGAAAGGTGTAACATAATTTAATCTCACATTTGGTAATGCTCCTCCTACAGGCTTGGATAAGGAGCCTGAGAATGATTGTAGAGCTAGAGAAGCCCTTTTGTGTGGACTTTCTGATCAACAAATAATGGGACTAACTAACAAATCAACTGCAAAGGCTATATGGGAAAAATTGGAGACTATGAATGAAGGTGACCCTACTGTTAAAATTGCTAAATTTGATAGTTACTGAGTGAGATATGAGAACATGTAGATGGAAGAAGATGAAAGGATTGCTTCTTTTATGGAGAGTGTTAATGAGATTGTTATAGGAATTAAATGTTGTGGTGGATCTGTGAGCAAAGATGAAATAGTTTCTAAAGTACTGATAGATTTGCCACCATCTTATAAGATGAAGGCTACTACAATTAATTAGTAGACAGTTCAAATAACTAGAAGACAAATGAGAGGGGGGGCGTGAATCAGTTGTCACTAGATTACCCAAACCTTAAGCAATTAAAACTTTAATACCAGAACACATAAGATCAATACTAGAATACATAAACCAATTACTGAAATAGCAGCTATACCAATTAAGTACAAACAATAATTAGATAATAGATACCATCCACATGACACCAAGATTTGTACATGGAAAACCCAATAAAGGGAAAAACTGCGGTGGGAAGCCTACCCATAGTCAGCTAATACTTTTGCACTAAGTATGTGATTACAAATTGAGGGGCGTGCACTTGTAGGAAGGCCAAAACCCTAGAGCATACTACTCATTACAAAATGAGTCTCACTGACTATATAAAAATCTAGACTATAATCCAGAAGGAAGAATGAACTGCAATGATAGCATCTCCAATGCTTGAGTATAGTTCCGTTTAAGCTCAATACCAAAGGACTTAATCCTCTTACATAAACCCAACTTGGTCACCAATGACTAACCAAATCGTTTACATGAATGATTATTACATTATTTGCTCATATACCATTCCTACATGATCTACAATGAGATCTTACATCATATATAAACAAAACCTCAACCATAAACAATAAGGTCGGCCACTAGAGAATAAACCAATTACATAATTATAAAACATGTTGGCCTGAGACCAAACAAATATCATCCAACCCTTAAGACATCCTGAAAATAAATCGAGAAGACCAAACAACATATTATATTAAGTCGATCGAAAACCTAGATAGAACCAGACCCAATTTAGGTCCATACACACTAAAGAAATGATCCCAATCATCCAAGTCTCGAACACGATCAACATCAGCATCTTGAATCTCTACTAGAAGCTGCACCAACACCACTTATGCATAATATCAAAATATCTTCAACAAAGCTTTGCTGGTAAAACCCTCACCAGATCAACAAACTAGGCTTACCAGCATATAAGATAGCATTCGAGCACCAAATCAAAACCAACTAACTGAACATGTATTTGAGGAGCATGAATAGCATATCTAAGCCAATTCCATAAGCCAAAGCATACCATATGAGTATACCAGATCATCATGATCTTACCAGCCAGAAAACAAACAACCTATTGAGACCAAAAGGATACCGGTAAATAGCCAAAACAACTAGTGTTGACATCAATGACAAAAAATCAATGCAACACATAATCACTTCCTTCAAATGGCCAACAATCTCCCCCTTTGGTATTGATGGAAACACTAGATGTGAAAAACATCCAAGTGAAATGGAATGCCAAACAAATCTCCCACACAAGAATATAGCAATGAATTTCTGATCCATACTCTCCCTATAGATGATATCATAGTTAAGTTCTAAAAAATTCTCCCCCTAATGTATATATCTCCTTAATTTTTTCACATGAATATCTCTCCCCCTTTGATATCAATGCCAAATATTTGACATAAATATCAAAGCAAAATAAAAAACCACTGAATCACAAGACTAACTACTCCCCCTGAGTAGTAGTATCACCACATCAATCTGAAATGAATAATAGCTCTGATAATGCGTACTAGACTAATGCCAAATAACATCAATCAGTTCTCTATCGGAGGGGCAGAAACCCCTAATGTGTCTTTGAGGTACTCAAATGATTCTTTAGGCAAAGGTTTAGTGAAGATGTTTGCAATCTGCTCTTTAGTGTTCACATAAACCAGTCTAACTTCATTTTCTTCCACCTTCTCCTTCAAAAAGTTATACTTGATAGATATGTTCTTTGTCTTAGAGTGAAATACTAGATTGTTTGATATGTCTATAGCATCAGAGTTATCATAGTGAATAACTACTGGTCCATTGTAATGCACTTTTATATCCTTCAATATTTTCTTCATCCATAGAACTTTTTTACAGTTAGTAGTAACATACTTAGCTTCAACAGTAGATAAATAAGTACATGACTATTTCTTGCTGATCCATGAAATAAGTTTCCTTCCAAGAAAGAAAGCTCCATCGGAGTTACTTTCCAATCATCAATATCACCTGCCCAATCTGCATCTGTATATGCACATAAAGTAAAGTCATCATCTTTAGGGTACCACAAAGCATATTCAGATGTTCCTTGTATGTATCTAAAAATCCTTTTCACCAAACTCTCATGATTTTCTCTAGGATTACTTTGATATCTTGATATAATGCAAACATCATTCATTATATCTGGTCTAGTCTAAGTCAAATATAGCAGACCTTCAATCATAGACTTGTATCTTGTAGGATTTACTAGTGCAAATTCATCTTTTCTTGTCAAATTCTCACTTGTAACCATAGGAGTACTAACCAGTTTAGAGTTTTCCATACCAAATTTCTTCAACATCTCCCTAGCATACTTAGTTTGACAAATGAAAATACCTTTATCAGTTTGAGTAATTTGCAAACCTAAGAAAAAATTCATTTCTCCAATCATAGACATCTCAAATTCATTCTCCATATTGTTAGAAAATTAAATGCACAACTTATCCTCACCTCCAAAAATGATGTCATCAACAAAGACCTCAATAATTAGTATATCATCATTAGTGAATTTATAATATAGATATCTGTTAGCATTACCTTTTGTGAAACCAAGTTTTAAAAGATATTTGTCCAACTTGGCATACCAAGATCTAGGTGCCTATTTCAATCCATATAAGGCTTTCTTTAACCTACAAACCATATTTTTATCTTGTGAAAGTGAAAAACCACCAGGTTTCTCAATATAAACTTCCTCATCAAGATCCCCATCCAGAAAAGAACACTTAACATCCATCTGATAAACATTATAGTAATTATGTACAACATAGGCAAGAAATAATCTTCCAACTTCAATCCTAGCTACAGGTGCAAAAGTTTCACCATAATCAATTACTTCCTTCTGAGAATATCCTTTACAAACCAATCTAGCTTTATTCCTCACAACTTGTCCATCTTCATTTAATTTATTCCCAAAAACCCATTTAGTTCCAATAACATTCTTATTTTTAGGTTGGGGAACTAAAGTCCATGTGTTATTATTTTATATCTGGTCTAATTCTTCTTCCATAGCTTTCATCCAACATTTATCTTTACATGCTTCAATTACTGATATAGGTTCAACTTGAGAAATTAAACATACCTCATTAGTTGTCAATCTTCTTCTTTCCATCACTCCATTGTTCTTATCCCCAATGATTTGATCTTCTGAATGATTCAGCCTTACATACCTAGGAGTCTTCTAACTCTTTGTTCCTCTTTCCTATTCTTTAGTTACTGTTGAATTTTTTGATACTGCCAGAGTAACTAGTTCAACATTTTGTTCTGATAAAGATGTTACTGATTCATTTATGATCATTTCCACTACCGGTTCTTGCTCATAAATTTTGATTTGACTTCTATTTTTCTCATCCACCTTGACATTAGCGCTCTCCACAATTCTCTGCAATATTTTGTTATAACATTTATATGCTTTGCTTTCATTAGAATAACCAAGAAATATTCCTTCATCACATCTAGGATCAAACTTGCCAATGAAATCATCTCTCTTGATATAACTGTAGACACCCAAAAATGGTCAATGCTTGCGAAGTCATACTTTAACATTTGCGCATCGCCTCATTTTAGGTTTTTGCATCGCATTAACATTTCTCCTATGTTTCGCACTTGGTCTTAATCATTTGCGAGCATCAAGTCATTCTTCTACATTCTTCAATCATCTCACGCTCGAATTTGGTCTTGTCGACAACACTATCCAGTCATGATTTTAATCGATCTTATCCTATTGCATCAATGTGTATGCTTATTTGTCATCATTTTGGACATCGTCAATCCTAATTAGGGTTTTGTCCTCTTATCAATCTTATCAATTTTATCATCAATCTTATCATTTTGGACATCGTCAATCCTAATTAGGGTTTTGTCCTCTTTTCAATCTTGTCATCATGCGATCGATTTGTCATCGATCGTTGTCATTGTTCGATCTTGTCATTTTGCGATCGATTTGCCATCGATCGTGGTTGTTTTCAATCTTGTCGTCTTGCAATCTATCTTGTCGTCGATTCTTGTCCTCTTGTCGATCTTGTCATTTTGCGATCAATTTGTCGTCGATCATTATCTGTCTCAATTATGTCAATTTGGATCAATTTGTCATTGTTCCTTGTCAATTGGCGCATTTATCAACCAAATCATTTATCACATTGGTCATTTATCAATCCAAAATCAAATCAAATTGAGTCAATTATCTTTCAAGACCTAATTCGTCTTCCAGGGTTTCATGATTTAGTCATTTAACCTTGCTTATCATTTTCTTCCTTTAGGATTAAATAATTTATTTATTTATCCTAAGTCTTCTCATTACAATTAAATATTCATTTAATTGGCTAATTGTTCCTCTTTGTGAATGAATTAATTAATAAATGAAAAATTATTGATTAATTCACTAATTTCTAATTTCCATCAAATTCTTAATTTCTAATTTCTAATTTCTAATTCCTAATTCCACCTATTTTCTAATTTCCTAATTGCAATTCCACCTAATTAAATTGTCTTTAGTGCTCCCTATTTTTGTGCTTCATGCGTCATACTCTTGGCATAGCAAGATGTCATAGGGTTCTAGTCATCTAAGTTTTGCATTGGCAATATGTCATAATTTATGACATAGAAGGTGTCATAACCTTCTTCTTTTCACTCAATTTTTCCCATTTTGAAATCAATTGCTTCTAATATCCATTTCATGCTAAATTTGATCTTTTCTCCAATTTTTCTATAAATTGGATGATCTTCATCAATCAAAGTTAATCCTTAATCAGATAATCACTTTGTCAAATCACGCTTCTAGTACTCTTGACCAATAACCAACATCAATCTTGCTTTCAATTGTATGTGCACTTGTAGGTGAGATCCACAAATCCATTGAAGAGGAAAGAAGAACAATGGAGTCGCATGGAAGAAGCATCCAATTCATCATCTGGTTTGCATGATATTTGTGTTTTGAATGCTTTGTTTTCATATCTCTATTGAGTGTGCTTAGGATTAGATCATTGCAATGTGTGTTTGTGATTGAGCTAATAATGAATAATATGTCTTTTTATATATTGCTTTAATGATTCCTACTTCCTATGCTACATTAATTGGTGAAACCGATGTGAAAACTAACCTTCTAACCCCTTTACTGTGTTTTTGAGTGCTTTCAAGTTGTTTTGCAGGTCAAAAAAACCAAAAACAGGGCCCTGCAGGGTATTCTGGACACTTCCGTGCTTGTGTCAGACATCTTGCGCCTATGTCATGCATCTTGCGCTTGTGTAGGTGACATCTTGTGCTTGTGTCATACATCTTGCACCTGTGTCATGCATCTTGCGCTTGTGTAAAGTCCAGAACAGAGGTGAAAAATGCAGTTTTTACTTGAAATTTTTGGTGTTTTTGCATTCTGTTTTCTGTGCTTTGGATTTTGGTACTAATTATTTGTGCAGAATCTTGGCATACGCATGGCAAAGACTACAAATCAAACTACTAACATGTGTTATGCAGAATCGATGGTCAAAGACAACAAATCAAACCCCTAACTTGGGTTTTGCATGTTGCCTTGGAGAAACAACCAAACTGTGTGTTTGAGATTTTTAATTAGGCACTTAGTGATTTATAAATAGGTGGGAATAAACATTTGTTTGCTTTGATTGTTAAGTGTGACATTGGAGTAGGAGAGTATGCTCTCATCCTTCTTAGGGTGATTAGAAATCCAGATCTTCGATACCATGCTCGTGTCTTTGATTGTGTGTCTCCTTTAGAGGGCCTGCCTTCCCGACCACTTTGCTTTTGTAAGCAAGTGATAATCGTGAGAAGGGAACGACCCAAAGTGAGTATGGATAGAATTCCTTGACATTCTAACTCACTATAAAAAAATACCTGATGGGTGAAAGCTTTGAAGGAAGTGTTACGTGGGAATTGCAGTTACTTGGGAAGTGATGACCCTTGGACTCTTTCTCATATCAACATCTAAGTAGGGCCTCTTGGTCTAAATCGCACTTGCGCAACTACATTTGTTTGGTATCTTGATAGGCTTAATGTCTCAATCATGCTTGCGTGACATCAAGGAGTAATGCTTAACAGAAATCCTTACTACATACCTTGTTTTTAGAGGCCAAAAACCCTTCTAGTTGCTTGAGAAGGACAAATTCAGATACTTGGAAGAGATACTAAGTTCGCCATGGGGAGATTTCCATGGGGACTGATGCTTGGCTGCCCTGAGAAGTGAGTGCCGTAGAGGGGAGCCCGTGGGGTCAAGCATCTATGTATTCTCCTTGAATCCCATAATGAGTCTACCTCTCAAGTACCTAATGTCCTTGCCTACCATAAGAAATGTGTGAATGAGCATGATTGTCTTGAGTCTAAGTTGAAATATCTTGTCTTCTTTGCTTGTCAAAAGTTGAATTGCATCTCATTTCAAAACAAGACGAATTGATTCAAAACAAGGTTAAACAAGAGAACATTTTATCCAACAAAGTTCAAAGCATCTTCAAACATGGTTGTCAAACATTGTTCAAAATCTTGTTTCAACATTCATGTCACTTAGATTTAGGTTCATCTTAGGTTTGCATTTTGCAAAGTCATTTGTCAAGTACCGAGGTTAGGTTCCACCTAGGTCATACTCTTTTGCATATCAATAAGGGTTATCCATTTGCATGTGCCCTCTTGCATTAAAGTCATACCATTGCCACACATTCATATTTTCATACCCTAGGTCTCTTCATTAAGCTTAGGTCATTATCATATCATATTAAGGTCACTTGCATGGTAATTGTCCCTTTTCCATATAGTCTCAAAACTAGGTTTTGTCATACTTGAGTAATCCAAATCTTTGATACAACCCTAAGTTATTGTTAGGAAGTCTAGACCTTATCAAACCTTTTGTCCTTTTGTCATCGATGTCATTTGGTCAAACCTAGCTTAGTATCCAAGCATATAGGGGAGACATTGTCATTTTGTCCTTTTGTCACTTGGTCCTTTTGTCCTTTGAGGTCTAGACATCATTTCAATTTCCTAAGGGTCTCATTTTTAGATTTGCATTTCAAAAGTTTGTCAAAATCTTGAAAAACAACCAAAAACATAGATTGCACTCTTGTCATAGATTGCATTTTTCATTTATTTAGTTTTCATTTAGTTGCATATCATACATTATCCTTAAAAAATTCCAAAAATATTGCATTAGCATAGTGACATGTCTATTGAAACAAGGTTCCAAGCACCAATGATGCAACAAAGTTTGACATATCAACTGATAATGCAATCACAATTCTATTCAACCCAACAACAAAGCAACATTGATCAAACTTTTTATGATGAAACAAGTCTCCAAATACAAAAACTAGAGGAGAAACTAGCTCAAGAAAATGAGATATTGGAACAAAGAGTGAAAAAAATTGCGAAGAATAGATCGCAAATGTCCAAAATGTTTCGAAAACTTCCAGGTCGAAATCCAAATATTGAGCCAATTGATGTAAGATCTCTTCTTGAACGATCAGACATACCAGCTCTCCTCTCCCAAATAGAGATGATGAAACAATTTCAAGAAAAGAGACAACATCAATTTCAACATTATGTGCCTCCACAACAAGAACAAGAAGGTGTTTACTATCAATCTGATTTTCAACCAATACAACTAATGGTTCAACCAATTGTTCAACATATACAACCAATACAACCAATGGTCCAATTTCAACAATATGTCCAACCAACTATACAATGTCCACAAATAGTTCAACCAATGGTGGAATATCAATGTCAACAACCACAACAAAACATTCAAAAACAAAGCTTGCAACATGCACCAAGCCAAATTTTGAACATGTCAAACCAATTTGAGCAACATCTAGTCCAATATCAAAACATGACATCAGACTAGAACCAAATTCTTGCCAAACAAGTTCAAATTCCAGATATAACTATGTCAAAACCTTGAAAGAAAGGTGGCTTTATTGCAATGCTCTTAAGGAAATTACCAAGTGAGTTCTTTGAGGAAGATCAAGATAATACAACTATGTCTAGCAATGCCTCATCCCCTCGCAAACACATTGACTCTCCAGTGGCATCTATCCCTACACCTCTAGAAGTTTCACAAGAACCTTCCATATTGTCCTCATCAAACAATACACCCAAGGATGAAATTTTCCAAGAGCTATCCATAATTTATTGCCAAGATAATCCAATTCATGATGCACATCCTTGCCATGTTTCAGAAATACAAGACCCAATGCCACCATGCACTTTATTGCCATTACCTATTGTAGAGGACCCCATTCGAAGTCCTTCTTCCTCATGTTCAAGCATTGATTCCTTTCCAGAATCCATCACAAATGTTCAAAGTGCATTTCCTTCATGCCAAAACATTGATTCCTTGTCAGAATCCCCCATTCATATCCAAAGTCTAACCCCATGTCAAGAGGATAAATTAGAGCATGAAGAAATGAGTCTTAAAATAGATCAAGATCAAGATCCTGAAACCTTATCATCCCATCCAATTGTTGACTAGGATCCCATTTCCCTACACACTCGCAATGATTCCCCTATTCTTGTCCATCCTATCCAAAGTCCTATTGACACTCCATTCCCCGAGCAAGATCAAGATATTCTAGTCCATCCAATCCCAAACGATCCCATTCCATTTCATGAACATGATGTCCTTTCAAATCCCGTTGACATTCCACTTCCTAAACAAGATATCCCTTCCATTCTTTCTGATGATCCCATTGAAAGTCAAGAGCAAAGCACCTTTAAATAGGATTCCAATGGTCTTCCTCCTTGTCAAGATCAAATTATTCCTTCAAATCCTCCACAAGATCCACTTGTTCCTCCATCTCCTTGTCTTAATACTCCATATACACTCCCAGATCTCATTCCTTTTGATGATCCCATTATTTCTCCCATTCCATCTCTTGAAGAGCCTATCATTGAACCATGTCCACTACATGATCCTGATACCCCTCATGATTCTAACGTGTCAGTGCAAGATGTTCATGAACCCTCGATGTGCATAATGGGTTCTTCCACTTTGGTGCAATCCGATCCACTTCAAGATCTCATTATTTCTCTCATATCATATCCACCTCATAATGGACTCACGTCTTCGTCCCAAAGAAAAGAGTCTCCTACAAGTCAAGATATTCATAAAGGAAAAGGAGTAGATCTCCATAAGCAAGAACCCCTCCATATCAAAGAAGATCTTAAGGGTCATGTCTACACAACTCACTCTCAAGACGTTGGTATCCCTCCATCAAAATCAAAACATATCCCTTCCCCATCATACCTTCCATCCATCTTAGGTCCTTATATCCCTTCATCCTTTATGCAAGGTCAGAAAAGGCACACATCCTTGAGTAAATTTCATCAATCCAAAAGAACTCCATTTCATTCATATCCATCCATGCATTCCTTTCCCCCTCCAATCAATTTGGATGCCAAGCATAAACGTCATAAGTCTAGCAATCCACATGTATTCAAGGATCAACATGTCCAATATAATCGACATGTCAAAACAAAGAAAAATATGATCCAAAAAGAAAAGGAAAAATCCAAAAGGTCCCAAAGGCCCACTGAGAAAAATAAAGGAAAGTTAAAATATATATGGGTTCCTAAATCCCTTGTGCAAGCAATGCACTCCAAGGAACCACAAAAGCATGAAAAATCAAAAACCATGTGGATCCCTAAGAAGCTCCTTGAAGCACAAAAAGAAACATCCAACTTGGCATCCAAAATTGCTATTCCTCCATCCAAACCTCTCAAATTTGTTCCTCCACTGCCTTCTTCATCCATTTTGGGCCCTTATGTCCCAAAATCCCAAGCTATTCCTCCATCCAAATCTCACAATCTGAAATACATTTGTCCTCCATCAGTCCATCACCCCTCAAGGTGTGTGCCAATGTTGATCTTTCCTTCATCTCCATCCACTGAAGCCCAATTCTTCCAATACCCTACCTATTATCCAATGCATATTTTCCATCCTTCCATCCCTTTGATCAAATCCTTTGCATAAATCCTTGCCTTAGTTTCATCTCATTTTCCATGTCCTTATCCTACCAACATCTTTGAGCATATTTTTAAAGGTCATGGTCCATTTTTGGTTTTAAGGCTACTATCCAAAAAAAAAAAGATGCTTGAGTCCTTCTTCCATCCCCTATCATATGTCCATCTTCTCTTGAAAAAGTCAAAATAAAAAAAAATTAAAAAAAGAAAAAAATAAAGCAAAAATAAAGCAAATAGGCCCTTTGGGCAAGTACCGTGATGAAAACCTGGCAAACAGACGTCATGCGTAATTTATGAACTTCTTGCACACCACACTTGGGGGAAAGTTTCCTCCTTCATATCCTATCGCCCTTCATTATCTTATCATACCATGTCATTACCCTTCATATCCTATTGTCCCTCATGCCCATTTCCTCTTTCCACCTTTGATCTTGACAAGGCTGGGAATCGTCATGAGCATCATGTATCTTGTTTGCAGCTTTTAGTCCATCGTAGCTTTTGGTCTTTATCCATTTGCTTATTACAACTTTTCATCCATATTCCCTGGCTTATTGCAACTTTCTACCATTATCCCTTAGCCAATCCCGACCTTCAGTCCATGTCCCTTATCCATTCTTAGTCTTGCTTATCCTATCCATATCTTATCACTATCCATACACTCTTTCTGTCCCTTGATCTTGATCTAACATAAGGACTCAAAATTTAAACATGGTTTCAAAAACCTCTTGACATGTCCCTCATGCCATGTCACTGCTTTACATTGTCATATCCAGTCTCTTGTCCCATCATGCAATCGCCCTTGGAAAATGCATCTGTATTGTCTCCACGATAAAAGGCCTTTGTCTTCCCTCTATCCACCATCATTTCAGCAAGCCTATTTATTCACCTATCATATTCCTTGCCTTGCTAGACACCGAGGGCAAAATCTTAAAAAATTTAAAAATGTCCTGAAAAAAGATCTTAAAAATTTAAAAATGTCCTGAAAAAAGATCTTAAAAATTGAAAAATGTCCTGAAAAAAATCGCAAAAAACATTTTAAAAATGTCCTTAAAAAATCTCAAAAACATTTAAAAATGTCCTAAAAAAATCTTCAAAAAAATCGAATAATGTCCTGAAAAAATATCTAAAAAATTGAAAAATGAAAATCCCTAAAAATCATAAAAAGTCCTGAAAAAAATGAACAAAAAAAAATTTCAAAAACATTAAAATCCAAAAACAAGCATTTTGCAATAAATGATCCCTTTGTGCATAAGACAGATCACTGAGTATACATCCAACGACTCGCAATCAAACACTGTGCTTTAATGAAATCATGCATAAACAAATGAAATTTTTCAATTAAATCAGACATTCAAACTGATCAACATTGTCATATCAATCGAACTTCAGCATCAAAAATCATTTGTCCTTGTCTCTACTATCATGGGTCTTATACAGGGTGTGGTATACTCGAAACCAGACTGTGTCCTATCTTAGATGGGGTACCGCATGTCCTGAAACCAGACAGCATGATTGTCTTATCAGCACTTTCAACTTTTGACAATGAAGATCAAGATGTTTGTTTGATTTGTTGGGATTTGTGCATCTTATCTTTTTATTGATTTATCTTTGGCTTCGGTCATGTTCCTATGTTGCTCAATGATGTCACTGAGTGATTTAGAGTGACCGGGATGGTTCATGGTCCTCTTTTTTTTTTTTTTTTTTGTTATTGTGATTGTTGTTTGTCTGCAATGTGTCTGTCTTTCGCAAAAAGGGTTGCATTTCAGCTCTGGCCTTCAATGCCATGATGCTACGCATCCATTTTGCTACATAAAAATAAAGGTTCTCACCTACAAAGTGCATTATTGAAAGCAAGTTTTCTTCATCTCTAACTGTCTTCTGTCTCATTTTCTTTTTACTAACATTTCTTCCGTCAGTTCGGATAGTCAGTTCGGTTTAGTGCTCCGATTTCCCCGCACACATATGCTGCATCTTGCATCCATTTGGTTAGTACATTCGCATTACATCAAGCATTTTATCCATTTCATATTATAAATGCATCAAAAACGCATAAGCAAAAAAATATATACATCCATACATCTTCCACAAATGTTCATAAACAGTGCATAAGTCATCCATACATGGAAAATAACTACAAATCATAACATATAGCATCCAATCATATCAATGCATATCATATCACATATCACAATCATGTCGGAGTACAAAATTGGACTGTCTGTCCTAAGTATGGCCCGTAGGCTAACTACAACATGTCAAACTACATAATGTCCACTGTCTGTCTAAGGAGCACGTGCCTCTGTCACTGGGTGCTCCCTCTATCCTCCTCATCCCTGCCATGTCTTGCGGATGATGTCCCTCCTGGTCCTGGCTGTGGTGGTCTCATAGGTCCACTCACCCCCATGCTACTCAATGACCTCCGAGAGCGTGCCCTGCTCTTTGTCCTCGATCGTGCCCGATATGAAGGTGCTCTCTGTTTTGGTGGAACTGCACTCTCATATAGTGTCCTCCAATGGCATATCTCCTCTCCGGTCTCTACCAGCATCTATCCTAGCTCCCGTACACTGGCATCCCGAATTGACCCAATATACTCAGTGACTCTCTGTTCCTCTCGCTGTGCCTGAGAAATCGCTGCATCTCGAGCCGCTATGAGTCTAGCTATCTCCGCTTTGAACTGGTCCTGCTATCTCTCTAAAGTCTCAATGTGATCCTACTGACTCGCTATGGTAGCCCTGCACATCTCCATCTTCTCTATCCTAGCTGTCCCCGGCTCTATAGGAAGATCCTGCAATGTCTCCTGATCAACCGAGTCTGGCTCATCCTCCTCATCGTCATCACCATCCTCATCCCTGCCCTCATCCTCATCTCTGTCCTCATCATCACCATCCTCATCATCGTCCTCCTCCTTGTCCTCCTCATCTCCCTCCTCCTCTCCTATGAGTGGGAAGTCTTCCTGTCACCTCGACACTGGAATATCCGGATCTGTCAATGGCACTGGCTGCCATCGTGCAAACCATCTATCATACTCATCTGTCATCCTAGCATCCACCACATCTGACCTCCAATCCCACTATCTTGGCTGTAGCTGTGCAAAGTCAGCATAGGCTATGTGTGGCTGAATCATACTCCCCCACTGACTCGTCTCTCTGTGAGATCGAGCAAAGTGTGCAGTCCTCCTAGGTACATCCTGCCTCTCTCCAAACTGTCGTCTGACTCTCTCTGGCAGGTACATCTCAATTACTCTCTGGCGATTCACCGGTCACCCAATCAGGTACCTCTCCTGTCTACAATAGGGTAGCTCATCACTATCATCTGACCATCTCAGACAATCACGATATGGCCTCCATATGAATTCTCTCAATCTGTCTAGCTCATGTCGCCAATATAGTATGTATCCAAATGGACCCTGTCTCAGTGCTCCACCATAGCAATACACATATGGTCGGTGTGGTACAATCTGTCTATCTGTAATCGGTCGACATATGGCTATGTGCTCAAATGCCCATACCTGAAGCAATGTGACTCCACAGCTCAAAGTCTGCACTCCCTGATATGCTATCTGATGTAGCTGGAAATACAACATAGCAAGTACACATGGTCCCCACGTGTACACTGTCCCCTCTGTCGCCATCCTCTCTAGTAATCTTCCCTAGCCAATAGGGAATCCATGTCCTCATCTGTCTCCTGCTAGTAGACATGCTATCACCACTGCTATCACCACATATCGTCGGTCATACTCGGAAGCCATGCTCTCCCAGCCGATCTCCCTCTTGACAATGTCCAGATCATCTGTGTCGCACTCAAACAGTCTACACAATGCATCTCTCCCTGTCACTGGGTCGTACTCTATCATCTCTCCATGAATTGGAATGCGGAGGATGCGCCATACATCCTCTAGAGTCACCGTCGCCTCTCCAATCGCCAAATGGAAAGAGGAGGTCTCCGAATGCCATCGCTCTACCAATGCGGTAAGCAATCCTGTGTTTGCCCTAATCTCGGGCATGTATGTGATGTAATATATCCCCAGTCCTGCTAATGTGTCTCTCTCTGTGCTCCTGAGTCTATGTCGTAGCATGAAACAGTCTGGTCGATTCTCCCGTGTGATCAACGGATACTGTCGACTCTGCATCACAATTGGGGCAAATTTTGTCAGTTTTAGGGTTTGCTCCTATGGGTTGCATTTCCTCATTTTCATGTCTAATCAGGGTGTTTTTCATCTACATTGACCTATCCTACCCTTATCCCCCCTTTTTCCAATCATTTGCATGTCATTTTGACCAAAACTAGGGTTTTCATGCACTCTTGCACCTGTGTCAGATAACCTGCGCTTGTGTCAGGTAAATTGCACTTGTGTTTTCCTACACAAGCGCAAAAGACATGACACAAGCGCAGAATTAGACCACACAAGCGCAGAAGTCCTCTTTTGCATCCCCTGTGGGCCCCACAATATCCCGAAAGCAATCAAAATTCATGAAATTAAAAACATGGGTTTTTGAGATCCATACCGCTACTCCTGCATCATCCGGTCGTCTGAATGTACGTACACATTCTCGAAGGTGATCCGCCATTGGAATGTTCACCATCTATCTGCCAGTGTCCTTGTCCAGAGCAACAAATTCTCCTCTTTGTCTAGTGCAAATGAGCCATTTTCAACCTCTTGGTCTCATTTATAGCTCTTTGTCATTGCATAGATGGACGTGCATCCTCTCCATCTTATGTTGGTCATGGTCTTGTGCACCTTACATTGCTTGTCCAACATGCATCTGATCTCCGATTGTCAGTCCGTTCGATCCTATCATTTTTATCGATCAATTGGCCTCTTTTCCGCATGTTTCCGGCCAATTCCTCGAGGGGGCATGCATATGTCATTGTCAGTTGTCTGGGGAATTTTAGTTATTGTTCTTTGAAACAACGCTTAAAATTGCATTGTCTCAAAGAGGCGCAAAATGTAGACACCCAAAAATGGTCAACGCTTGCGAAGTCATACTTTAACATTTGCGCATTGCCTCATTTTAGGTTTTTGCGTCGCATTAACATTTCTCCTATGTTTCACACTTGGTCTTTATCATTTGCGAGCATCAAGTCATTCTTCTACATTCTTCAATCATCTCGCGCTCGAATTTGGTCTTGTCGACAACACTATCCAGTCATGATTTTAATCGATCTTATCCTATTGCATCAATGTGTATGCTTATTTGTCATCATTTTGGACATCGTCAATCCTAATTAGGGTTTTGTCCTCTTATCAATCTTATCAATTTTATCATCAATCTTATCATTTTGGACATCGTCAATCCTAATTAGGGTTTTGTCCTCTTTTCAATCTTGTCATCATGCGATAGATTTGTCATCGATCGTTGTCATTGTTCGATCTTGTCATTTTGCGATCGATTTGCCATCGATCATGGTTGTTTTCAATCTTGTCGTCTTGCAATCTATCTTGTCGTCGATTCTTGTCCTCTTGTCGATCTTGTCATTTTGCGATCGATTTGTCGTCGATCGTTATCTGTCTCAATTATGTCAATTTGGATCAATTTGTCATTGTTCCTCATCAATTGGCGCATTTATCAACCAAATCATTTATCACATTGGTCATTTATCAATCCAAAATCAAATCAAATCGAGTCAATTATCTTTCAAGACCTAATTCGTCTTCCAGGGTTTCATGATTTAGTCATTTAACCTTGCTTATCATTTTCTTCCTTTAGGATTAAATAATTTATTTATTTATCCTAAGTCTTCTCATTACAATTAAATATTCATTTAATTGGCTAATTGTTCCTCTTTGTGAATGAATTAATTAATAAATGAAAAATTATTGATTAATTCACTAATTTCTAATTTCCATCAAATTCTTAATTTCTAATTTCTAATTTCTAATTCCTAATTCCACCTATCTTCTAATTTCCTAATTGCAATTCCACCTAATTAAATTGTCTTTAGTGCTCCCTATTTTTGTGCTTCATGCATCATACTCTTGGCATAGCAAGATGTCATAGGGTTCTAGTCATCTA
This sequence comes from Cryptomeria japonica, assembly GCF_030272615.1. Taxonomy (NCBI): domain Eukaryota; kingdom Viridiplantae; phylum Streptophyta; class Pinopsida; order Cupressales; family Cupressaceae; genus Cryptomeria; species Cryptomeria japonica. Next base: position 930,756,130 of record NC_081407.1, on the reverse strand, counting down.
AGTTTTGCATTGGCAATATGTCATAATTTATGACATAGAAGGTGTCATAACCTTCTTCTTTTCACTCAATTTTTCCCATTTTGAAATCAATTGCTTCTAATATCCATTTCATGCTAAATTTGATCTTTTCTCCAATTTTTCTATAAATTGGATGATCTTCATCAATCAAAGTTAATCGTTAATCAGATAATCACTTTGTCAAATCACGCTTCTAGTACTCTTGACCAATAACCAACATCAATCTTGCTTTCAATTGTATGTGCACTTGTAGGTGAGATCCACAAATCCATTGAAGAGGAAAGAAGAACAATGGAGTCGCATGGAAGAAGCATCCAATTCGTCATCTGGTTTGCATGATATTTGTGTTTTGAATGCTTTGTTTTCATATCTCTATTGAGTGTGCTTAGGATTAGATCATTGCAATGTGTGTTTGTGATTGAGCTAATAATGAATAATATGTCTTTTTATATATTGATTTAATGATTCCTACTTCCTATGCTACAATAACATTTACTACCAAAGATTCTGAAGTACTTAACTATAGGTGTATTGCCAAACCATAATCGATAAGGTATCTTATCGATTTCCTCTTTGATACGAACTCTGTTGAATGTATAAACTATTGTGCTCACTGCTTCTCTCCAGTAGATATGAGGTAGATTAGCTTCCATCATCATGGTTCTAGAAGCATCTAAGATAGTTTTGTTCTTTCTTTCCACAACTCTATTCTGCTAAGGTGTCTGAGGAGCAGAAAATTGTCTCCTTATGTGATGCTTCCCACAAAAGTTAGTAAACTCACCGGATGTGAATTCTCCATAATAATCTGACCTTAAGCACTTAATCTTCAATCCTATCTCAGTTTCAACTTTATCTTTAAAGATTTTAAACTTTTCAAAAGCCTCATATTTTTCCCTTAGAAAAGTAACCCACATCATTCTAGAATAATCATCAATGATTAGCATAAAATATCTATCACCTTGAAAACTTTTGATTCTAGAAGGGCCACACAAATCAGTATGAATAAGATCAAGAACATCATTAGATTTGCCTTGTATACTCTTAAAAGAGGTTTTGGCCTATTTTCCCATTTGACATTCTTTACATACCGGATTATAAGGCTTCACAATCTTAGGTATATCTCTAACTACCTTAGTTGAACTAATCTTTACCATGCAATCAAAATTCACAAGACATAGCCTTTTATGACAAAGACAACTCTCATCAATTTGTGTAATCAAACATGTCTTCTCACCAAAATTTAAATGAAATATAGTACCTTTTGTTTGAGTACCGGTTGCAATCTCCAATCCAGATCTATTAATGATCTTATATTTTCCATCCTTGAATTGTAATTGAAATCCCTTATCCACCAATTATCCTACACTCAAAATATTATCCATTAAACCTTCAACATTATAAACATTATCAATATTGTGGTTAACATCTAATGATATAGTTCCTCTTCCTTTGATCATGCATGCTTTGTCATCTCCAAATCTAACCAGACAGCCATCAAATTCTTGCAAAGATAGAAAATTCCTTTTATCTCTAGTCATATGATGTGAACATCCACCGCCAATTACCCATTCATCCTTATCTTCAATTTTAGAAGCAAGGGTCTTTTCTTCAGGTACATTCTCTTCTAGAGTTGGAACATCTTCCTTGATAGCTAGGAACACCCATTCCTTTCCATTGCCAGAACCACTAGCAGAGTCTTGTGCTGGTTCATCATCAGAATCAGTCACACCTTTATCATCCACAAAGTAACATGGTTTATCTCTATTTTTCTTGTACTTATTCTTGCTCTGATATCCAGGGTTAGGCTTAAAAGATCTTCTAGCTCTTTCTTCAAATATTGAATTCCTTTTAGGATATATAGATGCAAAATGACATATCTTATTACATGCAAAACATTTAAAATTTGATTTTCCTTCATACTTATGTTAGGATTCCCAAAGATACTGAGAGAGGGGTGAATCAGTATCTTGTCGGTTAATGGATTTTTTTAACTTATTAAATGAATTGCATCTCAAAACAGTATACCAGTAAATAAGAATTAATGAAGTAAATAAGAACAACAACCACAACATAGAAAGCACACCATAACACAATATTTTTAATGAGGAAACCCAGTGTGGGAAAAAGCTCGATGAAATTAGTGACCCACAATATTCGCTCACTAGCCAATAAGTGAATATTACTGATACAATAAGGGCCTGCACATACAGGAAGGCCAATTGCCTAAAGCTCACTGCTTAAATACAAAAGGGAAGTCTCATTGAATTACAAAAATGGATTAAGTAAATCCAATATCATGTACTGCTTCAGATCAACATCTTCTATTCTAGGTTCAGTACCGGTTTAAGCTCATGCAACAATCATAAACCTTATTCCACAATCTGCCTTAATATTCACACATATTATCCATCTCGCATATTCCTATCTTAGATGTTCTATAAGATCTCATACTTATATATGAGCCTTATTACAATTCTCCTTGTTGTCTTACAAAAATATTTTACAAATAAATACAAAATACAATAGACAAAATCTTGTTAGCCAGGGTGTGGGTGAACATCTTTTCGCTACAGGTGAACTGTATGTCGATGTAGAGTCTGCCAATGCCAGTTCCTGCCAGTGCCATAGGATTGTAAGGTTTCCATAAATGAAAATACCTTCAATCACCTACAATTTCTCATTGGAGTGTGCATTTTCCAACAATCTCCCCCTTTGGCATTGATGGAAACACTCATAAGAAAAAGCCAAAAGTGTATCCAAAACTGTTGTCCAAAACTGTCTTACCAAAACTGTCAGAACTGTGTGCTCCCCCTGAGTAAATGATCTCTTCTATCATAAATTTTTCTTATCCTTATTTCTTTTTCTCATCCTCTACTACTCCCCCTTCGGCATCAATGACAAAGGCTATCATTCAATTTCAATTGAGTGTAGTTCCTATCATGATCCCTGCAACCGGTTGGTTATGATCTGATATAAATGTACTAAGGCAACATTCAAACTGTTGTAGAATCTCTCACTGTCCTTTAGTGCTGCTTCAGTCCTTTGAATTGTACCAGTGAGAAAGTGCATTTGTTCTTTCGGTGTCTTAAGTCCTGGAACAAGAGCCTCAGAAATCTCTTTTCTCAAAGAGATGAGGATATCTAGTTTAGGACTTAGTCTGCACTTCAATGCTTTTGCCTTAAATTTTAACCTTTCCTTATCTTTTTCAAGTTTTTCTATTTTCTCTTCAAATCCAGTAATTTCCTGTTCTACTACTGATATTGAATCCAATGAACCTATCAAGTTGTCAGCAATATCATTGATTTCCTTTTGAGCTATACTGATCTCTTTATCTATATCTTTTGTCAAAATGTTTGTTTTGCATGTATCTCTATACAATTTCTTGAAGTCCAAAATTGTCTTGGCTAGTACCGGTAATAAGGTATCCACATGTTCCTTATTTTTCTTGACTATCTTCTCAAAGAATTTATCCTTCTCTTTATTCATTTTCTCTTTGAATGTCTCCTCATTGATTTGATCAACTGTTAGTAGGTTCATTTATGTACTTAGACAATGTATCTAATTGGCTCAACGAATCTTTATTCTCTATATTACACTTAGGTGCTATCAATTTCAAAATTGGTAAAGTGTTATCTATAGCCTTATATGCTAGTGCATTATAGTCTATTATTTTCTTGATAGAATGTAGTAATACCTCTATCACATTGGTTGGTCTTTACTCAGTCATAGAGGTTCCAAATGAGTGTCCAACTACCTTGACAATTTGTAATCCATCGGTGGTAGTAATAGTTTTTCTTTCTTCTTTCTTTGGAGGGTCAGTTTGTGTTTGCATTTCCACTACCAAAGGTTAAGGTTTATCAGATGTAGCCGGTAGCACTATCTCTGTATCTACCTATGAAGGATCCTATTGCTGTACCTATTTCTCTATGTGTGTCTCTACCCATTTCTCTGTGCTCTCTAATGATGGTTTCTCTTATGGTGCCTCTATACTATCTATTGCTGGTGACTCAGTAGGTTTTTCAGTCTCATTGGTTGTCGGTTACCCAGTAGATACATCAGTATGTACACCTGTGGTATTTGCCTTTCCTGTATCTAGGGGATCATTTGATGTTTCAATTTGTTGCTCATTCCCAAATTCAATGTCTTCAACTGTATCTTTGACATTTGTCTCAACTATTATGTCTTCTACCGGTGGCTCAGTTGCCACATCTCTTTTCTCACTTGATTCCTTATCAACCATAGTGTTTACATCCTGTGTGTCGATATTCATTGTCTACAACACTTCTAGATCAGGATTTGTATCTTCACGTGTTGTCTCCATACTCTCTATTGCTGGTGGAGTATCAGGAGTTTGTGCTAGTGGAGTATCAAAGGAAGGTGGGGGTAAGTTATCTGTTACCTTTATGCTCAGAGGTCCACCTACCTTGCCTTTCCCCTTATCCTTATCCTTTTCTTTTTGATATACTTTAAAATTATTTGGTCTCTTAAGCTCTTCTTGTTTCTCTTTTTCAACAAAGAATATATCCCACTTGTCTGCAGTTTTTTCTGATATTTCATTTACTCTGGCTGCCATTAGTGCTACATGTTGGTGACCAGTTGAGAATACTATCTGGTTAGCCTCACTAATTAACTCATCAATCTCTTGAGTTGAGTTCACTGGGTGAACTGCAAGTAGTTTTTCTATTTTGATCTTTGTATCTAATTCCACAATTGCTACCGTTCTAGCTTCTAATCTTCCGTACAAGTCATTGGGTATATCATCAACAATTTCCATAAAAAATTTCTTGTAAATATCAAGATGTAAAATAACACTATTTTCTATACTTTCTTTTTCATCATTTGATAGTGTGTTATAGAACTTGTTGATGTTAGTCAATTTTCCATCTTCAATTATCTCACTCAAAAGTTTGTCAAGTGGAGGAATAACTTGTTTTTGTTTCCTCTTCTTTGGCGTCAACTTCCTTGCCGAAGGCCTAACTGCCTGTTGTTTCTATCTTGTTCTTTTTGGTGTAGGAGCAGGTGTCAGTGAGGGTTTTGTTTTTCTCTCTACCCTTGTGAATTTTGTTGGTATCTCACTATCAGAGGAGGTAGCAACCAGTGAAAGATGTGTTTCCGATTGTATTCCTTCTAAGTCACTCTCCTTAATACCAGTTTTATTTAATACATCCTCTTTGATAGCTTTAGCTTGCCTTGTTCCTTTCCTAACTATCTACTTAGTTTTCTTTATTCTTTTATGAGATTGAATAGCACTTTCAATTATTTTAGCATTGCCAAATACTTTTTCTGTCGGTTCTTTATGGGCTTCTAAGAGGGATTTTACATAAGTTTCAATTATATTATCATCTACCTCATATCCCATTTCAGTAACCTAAATAGTCCTTGGGACCACTGCCTCCATCCAGATTTCATCTTTCTTAATTACAAAGCATATCTCCTTTTTATATTTGTCAACAATAGCTTGAGATAGCCTTATCCTAGTTTTCATTCTAGCCTTTAGTGTTTAAAAATGTTCATTTATATTCTTTTCTCTGTCATCTCCCATGTTGTTGAGTATGTCCAGAAGTTGTTTTCCTACTAGTATGTCAAAACCAAAATCCTTTCTTCCAATACTGGGAACTTGCTTGGTAATATATAACATTAAACATAAAAGCAGGTTGCCAAATCTGAATGTACCTTTCTTATCACCTTTTATCTTCCCCAGATTGTTTATCAGTTCATCTTTCAACCATTCACAAATATCAATTTTTGCATTGTTGTTTACCATGTCATAGGCACTTTTGATACATAAGCTGGAAACATAGTTTAATCTGTTGGCATGTGTAACCTTGTATCCAAGAATCATTCTTATGAACCTTATGTTGATATTCTTAACATCATTTACTCTTAGGGATCTCTTATCAAAGGTTGCATTGGTTAGGGTTATTATAGAGTCATTTGGAATCTTTTTAGTCTTGTTAGGCCTGCTACCGGTGGAAGGTAAGCCTGTCATTGCCCTAATTGCTTCTTTGGTTATCTTATGAATTGAATCTAACCAAAAGAACTCTCCATGTACTCTACTTAGCACAATCCTTATAACATCCTTCGGAAAATCAAGGATACTAAGAATTTCCACAAAACCTAGGGTTTCAATTATCTTGTGTTCTGATTTAACATTTCCATTGTCATCACATATAACTGTCATGTACATGTTCTTAATCTCATCATTTCCTAGTTCATCTATATGACAATGTATGTACATTCTAGGATCCTCAGCATAAGAAACTCCTTTAGGTATTTTTGAGAATGCTCCTAGGGTATCATCTTTCTTTGCAATTTTGGGAATGATTTTAAATACGGGCCTAGGGTGCTTAACAACTTCAACTACAGTAGGGTTTGCAATGAATTTAGGTGCAGAGGAGGAAGCCATTGTTATAAATACCTTAATCTTCCTTTAGATATGACTGCTTGAATGATTTTCTTCACTTATTGCTATGGATGCCTTCGCTTAGGATTTTTGTGCTCTCAGGAAATTTGAATGCTCGGTGAATAAAAAAGAGCCAAAACACTTTCTTTATAGTGTCATTTCCTTCAACTACCACATTTAATGTCTATTGATTAAGTGAAAACTTAACTCATCTACTGGTAAAGAAGCATTTTAGCTTCTTATCATCAACCAAGGGTAAACTAGCATGTTCTATATTTGTTTCCATACCCCCAAGGGATTATTTCTTATTTAGATGAAGAATCTCTTGTCGGTGGAGTGGTACTCTGTTCTACCAGCGGAAGAGTATTCACATCAACATTCTGATCTGACTTTCATATCCATTGTTTTGAAAATTCTTTCTTTACTTCTTCAACCTTCTCTTTACCTTTCAGGCTAGGTCCTTTGTTATTTGTCGGTGATGCCTTACTTCTACAAAATTTTGCAATATGTCCAATTTGGTTACAAGCATAACAAGTCACATTGTTTTTCTAAATTGCTTTTCCATATCCTATGCCGGTATGTGTTTTACATTGATTAGATAAGTGTCCAAATCTTCCACAAACATAACATCTTACATTCATTCTACAATTTTTTGAATTATGTCCAAGTTTGTTGCATTTAGAACATTGACCGGTGGGTACATTGGTGTTTTGATAGTTTCTAGATCTACATTGATTTGCTTTATGACCATACTTGTTACAGTTAAAGCATTTTCCATTAAATTTATAAGCATTAGGTTGTCTTACCGGTTTGCTATGATCATGTTTGTTTGTAGTGCCAGAGCTTTCACCAACTTCAAAGCCAAGTCCATTAGTGTCTCCATTAGGTTTCCAATTTTTCAGCATGTCATCAAGTTCTTCTAAAATTTTCTTGAATTTCTCCTTGTGTTGATTTGCAGTAGCCAACTCATTTTCCAAGAGATCCTTCTGTCTCATGAGTTCAGTTTTATCATGTTCCAAGTGAATCATATCTGTTTTTAACATATCATTCTCATGACTGAGTCTTATATTTTCATTTACAATATCATTGATACTTCTAGCCAAATCATCTTCTTTCTTCTTTCATTTTTCAATGTCTTTACAAAATCTCATGGTCATGTCTTGCATCTCATTTTTCAAAGACATGTTCTCTTGTTTTAGTTTGCTTACCAGATCATTAAGAGTCTCTTTTTTATTACCATCATTGTGTATCTTCTCATGAAGTTCTCTTCTTTTGTTCCTAGCAATAGTGAGATTCTCTTGAAGTCCTTGAATGATTTCCCGTGCAGCCTTCAGATCATCTTCAAGTTTCATATTTTTCAACTTTTTTGCATCATAATTTGCAAGAGATGTTTCTAGTTGCTTTCTCAGATTATCCATCTGTACCAGTGTCAGAATCTTCCTCAAGCTATTAGGCTTTTGAAAATAGAGGACTAGGCTCTAATACCAATTGTTAGGATTCCCAAAGATATTGAGATGTGGGGGGGGGGGGGGGTGAATCAGTATCTTGCTAGTTAATGGATTTTCTTAACTTATTAAATAAATTGCATCTCAAAACAGTATACCTGTAACCAAGAATTAATGCAGTAAATAAGAACAACCACCACAACATAGAAAGCACACCATAACACAATATTTTTAATGAGGAAACCCAGTGTGGGAAAAATCTCAATGGGATTAGTGACCCACAATATTCACTCACTGGCCAATAAGTGAATATTACTGATACAATAGGGGCCTGCACATGTAGGAAGGCCAACTGCCTAATGCTCACTGCTTAAATACAAAAGAGAAGTTTCACTGACTTACAAAAATGGATTAAGTAAATCGAATATCATGTACTACTTTGGATCAACATCTTCTATGCTAGGTTGAGTACCGATTTAAGCTCATGCAACAATCATAAACCTTATTCCACAATTTGCCTTAATATTTGCACATATTATCCATCTCGCACATTCCTATCTCAGATGTTCTATAAGATCTCATACTCATATATGAGCCTTATTACAATTCACCTTGTTGGCTTACAAAAAGATTTTATAAATAAATACAAAATACAATAGACAAAATCTTGTTGGCCAAGGTGCCAGTGAACTGTATGCCGATGTAGAGTCTGTTGGTGTTGGTGCCTGCCAATGCCATAGGATTGTAAGGTTGCCATCAATGACAATACCTTCAATCACCTACAATTTCTCATTAGAGTGTGCATTTTCCAACAACTTACTTCCTACCAGTCCTTTAGGTACTCTTTTAGCAAATAGGGCTTTAAGTTTCTCAAATCCTTCATCTTCCTTTTTCATATCATCCATTTCCTTCACATACAAAAATTTCCACTCTTGCTTTCCGGTTGATGATTTAAATGCATGAAAATAAGGTTCAAACTTCTTAACTCCAGAAGGTCCAAATTCTTCAAGCTCAAAAGAAAATAATTTCCCAACCAAGGTATCCCTATTTATAGAAGTATTATCCATTGTTCTCAATTCATTAATTGTAGTAGCCTTCATCTTGTAAGCTAGTGGCAAAGCTCTAAGAACTTTCGAAACTATTTCATCTTCACTCAGAGATTCACTACAACATTGAATTCCCATGACAATTTAATTTACCCTTTCCATAAATGTGGTAATCCTTTCATCTTCTTCCATCTTCAAATTTTCATATCTCACCCAGTAACCATCAAGTTTAGAAATCTTAATAGTAAGGCCACCTTCATTTAGAGTCTCCAACTTGTCCCATATAGATTTTTCTGATGATTTACTAGTCAATCCCATTATTTTCTGATTAGAAAGTGCACACAAGAGCACTTTTATAGCTCTACAATCATTCTCAAGCTCCTTATCCATGTTTTCCAGAGGAGGATTTCTAGATGCCATATTAAAAGGGGTAACACCATTCTCAGTGATCTCCAAAATTTCCTTATCAAGACATCTCAGATGAGTCTCCATCCAAATCTTTCATACTCTGTAATATGTTCCATCAAGCCTAGGAATTTCTCTCTGAAAGACAACTACAGATGAACTAGATGAACTTGAATTGTTAGTCACCATATGATCTTCCTCAAGCAGTTAATCTTCTATAGAGATGACTAGAGCTCTGATACTAATTGTTAGATAGTTCAAATAACTGGAAGACAACTGAGAGGGGGGGTGAATTAGTTGTCACTAGATTTTTGGAACCTTAAGCAATTAAAACTTTAATACTGCAACATATAAGATAGATACTAGAATACATAAACCAATTACCGAAATATCAGGTATACCAATTTAGCAAAGCAACAATTAGAGAATAGATACCATCCACATGACACCAAGATTTGTACATGGAAAACATGGTAAAGGGAAAAACCATGGTGGGAAGCCTACCCATAGTCAAATAATACTTTTGTAGTAAGTATGTGATTAGAAATTGAGGGGCCTGCACTTGCAGGAAGGCCAATATCCTCGAACACACTGCTCATTACAAAAGGAGTCTCACTGACTACATAAAAATCCAAACTACAATCCGAAAGGAAGAATGAATTGCAATGATAGCATCTCCAATGCTTGAGTACAGTTTCGGTTAAGCTCAATACCAGAGAACTTAATCCTCCTACATAAACCCAACTTGACATACCAATGATCAACCAAATCCTCTACATGAATGATTATTACATTATTTGGTCCTATAGCATTCCTACATGATCTACAATGAGATATTACATAATATATATACAAACCCTCGACCATAAACAATAAGGTCATCCACCAGACAATAAACCAATTACATAATTATAAAACATGTCATCCTGAGACCAAACAAATATCATCCAACCCATAAGATATCCCAAAAATACATCAAGAATACCAAACAACACATTACATTAAGCCAGTCCAAAACCTAGATAGAACCAGACCCAATTTAGGTCCACACACACTAAAGAAATAATCCCAATCAGCCAAGTCTCAAACACAATCACTATCAGCATCCTGAATCTCTGATAGAAGCCGCACCAACACCACTTATGCATAATATCAAAATATCTTCAACAAAGCTCTGGCGGTGAAACCCTCACTGGATCAACAAACCAGGCTTACTAGCATATAAGATAGCATTCAATCACCAAATCAAAACCAACTAACTGAACATCTATCTAAGTAGCATGAATAGAAAATCTAAGCCAATTCCATAAGCCAAAGCATACAGGATCATCATGATCTTACCAGCTAGAAACCAAATAACCTATCGAGAGAAAAAGGATAGTAGTAAACAACCAAACAACTAGTGTTGACATCAATGCCAAAACTGTTACAAGATAGGGTTGCCATTACACCAAAATATTGACTTGTCAATGCTCAATACAACCACTAGACTTATAGAATCCACAAGAGGCTATTAAACCATGTCGTGAATCCCCATGAGGGACATTGGCCCACTGCCAACAATCCCCCTCCCAGCATCACTCGTTGTGGCCTGCATGATTTGAACCTATGACCAACCTTTGATACCACTTTTTACAAGCTAGGGTTGTCATTACACCAAAAGATTGACCTGTCAATGCTCGATACACCCACTAGATTTATAGAATCCACATGAGGCTATTAAACCATGTCATGAATCCCTAGGAGGGATGCTGGCCCACTACCAACAAAAACATCAATGAAACACATAATCAATTCCTCCAAATGGCCAACATTAATGAGCTATGAACTATGGAAAACACCTCTATTAATCAGGATACCTTGGTTGGGAAGTTATCTGCTTTGAAACTTGAGGAATTTAGACCTTCTGGAGCTGTTAAATCTTAACACCTAATTTTAATGCATCTACATCATCTACCAACAAGAGTGATTGGAAAGATTTATATGCGAAGGAACTAGAGGATATAAAGAAAGAAGGTGAAGAGTTTGAGAAACTTGAAGCCTTATTTGCTAGAAGAGTACCTAAAGGACCAACAGGAAGTAAGTATGAAGGAAAATCACCTTTTAAATGCTTTGGATGTAATAAGATAGGTCATTTTGCATCCAGATGTCCTAAAAGGAATTCAAGATTTGAAGAAAGAGATAGAAGATATTTTAGGCCTAACCATGATTATCAGAACAAGCATAAGTACAGGAGAAATAAATACAAATCATTTTACTATGTGGATGAGGAAGGTGTGATTGAATCTGATGATGAACTGACACAAGATTTAGCTAGTGGATCCGACAATGGAAAGGGATTGGTATTTTTGGCTATTAAGGAAGATGATCCGGTACCTAAAGTGAAGGCCCTTGTTGCTAAAATTGAAGACAAGGATGAATGTTCACATCATATGAATGGAGATAGAAGGAATTTCTTATCTATGCAAAAATTTGATGGTGGTTTGACTAGATTTGGAGATGACAAAGCATGCATTATCAAGGGAAGAGGAACGATATCATTGGATGGTAAGCATAACACTAATCATGTTTATTTTGTTGAAGGTTTAAGGTATAATCTTTTGAGTATAGGATAGTTGGTGGATAAGGAATTCAATTACAGTTCAAGGATGGAAAATGAAAGATTATCAATAGATCTGGATTGGAGATTGCAACCAGTACACAAACTAAAGGTAACATCTTTCATTTGAACTCTAGTGAGAAGATATGTTTGATTGCACAAATTGATGAGAGTTGGATATGGCATAAAAGGTTGTGTCATGTGAATTTTAATTACATTGTGAAGATCAGTTCTACTAAGGCAGTTAGAGATATACCTAAGATTGTAAATCCCTATAATTTGATATGTAAGGAATGTCAAATGGGAAAGCAAGTCAGAAGTTCTTTTAAGAGTATACAAGATAAATCTAATGATGTTCTGATCTTATTCATACTGATTTGTGTGGTCCTACTAGAATCAAAAAAATTTCAAGGTTATAGATATTTCATTCTAATCATTGATGACTATACAAAAATGATGTGTGTTACTTTTCTAAGGGAGAAGTCTGAAGCATTTGCAAAGTTTCAAATATTTAAAGCTAAAGTTGAGACAAAGATAGGATTGGAGATTAAATGCTTAAGGCTAGATCAAGGTGGAGAATTCAAATCCAGTGAATTTAACAACTATTGTGAGAAGAATGGGATAAGGAGACAGTTGTTTACACCTTGGACACCTCAACATAATGGAGTTGTGGAAAGGAATAACAAAACTATCTTGGATGCAGCTAGAACTATGATGATGGAAGCTAATGTGCCTCATGTCTATATGAGATAAGTTGTAAGCACAATGGTATACACATTCAACAGAGTTCATATCAAAGGGGATATTAGTAAGACACCTTATGAGTTATGGTTTGGTCATACACCAACAGTTAAGTATTTCAGAATCTTTGGTAGTAAATTTTATATCAAAAGAGATGATTCCATTGGAAAGTTTGATCCTAGATGTGATGAAGGAATATTTCTTGGTTATTCAAATGAAAGTAAATCATATAGATGTTATAACAAAAGATTGCAGAGAATTATGGAGAGAACAAATGTCAAGGTGGATGAGCAGAACAAAAGTCAAATCATAACTTATGAGAGAGAACCGATAGTGGAAATGATCATAACTGAACTAGTAGCACCTACACCAGAACAAAATGTTGAACCAGTTACTCTAGCAGTATCAGAAAATTCAACAGTGACTGAAGATCAGGATAGAGGAACAAAAAATTAGAACTCCTAGGTATGTAAGGATGAATCATTCAGAAGATCATATCATTGGAGATAAAAACAAAGGAGTGATGACAAGAAGAAGGTTGGCAGCTGATGGGGTATGTTTAATTTCTCAAGTTGAACCGACATCAGTAGTTGAAGCTTGTAAAGATGAATGTTGGATGAAAGCTATGGAAGAAGAATTAGATCAAATAGAAAATAATAACACATAGACTTTAGTTCCCCGTTCTAAAAATAAGAATGTTATTGGAACTAAATGGGCTTTTAGGAATAAATTGAATGAAGATGGACAAGTTGTGAGGAATAAAGCTAGATTGTTTTGTAAAGAATATTCTCAGAAGGAAGGTATTGATTATGATGAAACCTTTGCACTGGTAGCTAGGATTGAAGGTGTGAGATTATTTCTTGCTTATGCTACACATGAGAACTACAAGGTTTATCAAATGGATGTTAAGTGTGCATTTCTAAATGGAGATCTTGAAGAGGAAGTTTATATTGAGCAATCTAATGGATTTTCACTTTCGGATGACAAAAAAATGGTTTGCAGGTTAAATAAAGCTTTATATGGATTGAAACAAGCCCCTAGAGCTTGGTATGCAAGACTAGATAAATATCTTTTGAAGCTTGATCTCACTAAAGGTAATGCTAATAGTAATTTATATTATAAGATCACTGATAATGACATATTGATTATTGAAGTCTTTGTTGATAATATCATTTTTGGAGGTGAAAATAAGTTGTGTATGGAATTCTCTAACAATATGAAGAATGAATTTGAGATGTCTATGATTGGGGAGATGAATATTTTCTTAGGTTTGTAGATTACTCAAACTGATAAAGGTATTTTCATCTATCAAACTAAGTATGTGAGAGAGCTATTGAAGAAATTTGGGTTTGAAAGTTCTAAACTGGTTGGTACACCTATGGTTACAAGTGAGAAATTGACAAATAAAGATGCACCTACATTGGTAAATCCTACAAGGTACAAGTCTATGATTGGAGGTTTTTAATATCTAACTCAGAATAGACCAGATATAATGAATGCAATTTGTATTGTATCAAGATATCAAAGTGATCCGAGAGAAAATCAAGAGAGTGTGGTGAAAAGGATTATCAGGTATTTGCAAAGAACAATTGAATATGGTTTGTGGTATCCTAAAAATGATGAATTTACATTATATGCATATACAGATGTGGATTGGGCTAGAGATGTTGATGATGGAAAGAGAACATCTGGTGGAGCTTTCTTTCTTGGAAAGAAACTTGTTTCATGGATCAAAAAAAAGAAGTCATTCACCTCTTTATTGTTAAATAGTTCAGATAACTAGAAGACAACTCAGAGGGGGGGAGGTGAATCAATTGTCATAGATTATAGTGACATATAGGAACATTTAGTAATTAAAACATTAATACCAAAACCCAAAATAATAATACCGGAATAGCAATTAATAAATTAAGAATAAACAATAATCACAAAATAAAACCCATCTACACAACACCAAGATTTGTATGTGGAAAACCCGATAAAGGGAAAAACCATGGTGGAAAGCCTACCCACAGTTAGATAATACTTCTGCAGTATGTGAATTACAATGAAGGGGCCTACATTTGCAGGAAGGCCAACAACATAGAGCACACTGCTCATCACAAATGGAGCCTCACTGACTACATATACACTAGACTACAATCCGGAGAAGTGTTGAACTGCAAAATATAACATCTCCTATGCTTGAGTACACTTCTGGTTAAGCTCAATACCAGAGGAAACCCAATTCAATCTCCAATGATTGACCAACTCCTCTACCTGAATGATATTACATTTATTTGCACATTACATTCCTTGACCATGACCTCTTACATTAGCCATGATGATCTAAAATGAGATCTTACATCTATATATACAAACCCTCGACAATAAATAATCAGGTTGGCCACCAGATAATAAACCAGTTACATAATTACAAACCATGTCGGCCTTAGACCAAACAAATAATATCAACATATAAGACATTCCAAAAATAAATCAATAGGTCCTATCCACATGTTACATTAAAGCCGGTCCATAACTTAGATCAACCGGGACCAAGTATAGGTCCACATGCTTCAGCAATGATCTCCATCCGCCAAGTATCAAACATGATCAACAAAAGCACCCTGAAACTCCATTAGAAGATGCACCAACACCACTTATGTAATTCATCAAATATCTCCATCAAAAGCTCTGTTGGTGAAACCCTCCCCGAAACTAGAAACCAATCTTCTAAGCAAGCAGGATAGTACCCAATCACCAGAACAAAACCAACTAACCAAATATGAGTATAAGTATTATGAGATTGCCAATTCCATCACCATACTATACTAGAGCCTATCCGATCATACCAGATCCAAGTTCACCAAAAACCACTTAACCCACTAGGACCAGAAGGTGATGAATAATGATGAATAATAAATACTCAACAGATACTAAGAGGGGGGGGCAGGGTGAATCCGTATAGACAAAAACTTCTTTAACAACTTAAACTACAAAGAGTGAACTAACCGGTAAACAACATCACCGATCTAAATCAGGGCAGTACTGGTAAAACACAATGAGACTGTGAAAGACATAAAACGGTAACATCTAGATCTTCACAAAACCTAATATCTCATTTCCACTTCACCTATATGCTTAAAGAAGTAATACATCATAAATATAATGACCACTGGATCAACATGCTTTACCACTTAATAGAAAACACTAATCATCACATGAAAAAGCATCACACATGACACCCAAGATTTGTACATGGAAACCCATCTGAGAAAAACCACAGTGGGGATGAATACCCACAAGTTGTTCTTGAACTCTTCTGAAGTCCACTTTGTTAGGAGCCTAGTCTGGTTAAGGACTTTACAACTGGTTCTGCTAGGAACCGATCCTGCTAGGGATCACCCGGTTAAGGGATGGCTAAATACCCAATTAGAGGTTAAAACCCTGTTAAAGGTTACCTTGTCAGAGGATTTAAAGAACTCAATAATTTTGAATCACCCTATTAAAGGATTTACAAAAATCCTGTTAAAGCTACTCGGTAAAGGGATTTTCCAACTGCTGAAATGGTTAGAAGTCAATAGGTAATACACTGATCTGATAACAACACTCAATACTAAGGAAGATCCACTTTAATTCCTTTACATCTATAATAACACTCTGCAGATCTCTACTCACTGCACCGGTCTGGAAAGAATCACTTCACACACATTCATTTGCCAACAACTTCAAATGAGAATCATCATCGACCTTATAGACAACAATTAGGTCGGTAGCCAAAACCTAAAACCCTAAGCGTCTAGGTTAACAATACAGTCGGTCCAATCCCGAACGTTCAATCACATTGCATAGGGTAAAACAATCTTGAACAAATCTCAAGACGTTCTCCATCATTCATTCTTTGTCACTTCTAGAAGCTAACAACCCATCACGCATTCTCCACCATTTACTGAGACTTCGCACATTCCTGAGGTAGATATAATCAATATTCTTCATGTAAGATCCTCAAGGAAATCCTTCACGCGCACAAGGCTAGCATGGCAACATGATCTAATCTTCATTTCAATGCTAACTCATCATAGGATGTTGTCGGTCAAATAACATAGACTTGGAATGCATCAACCAAAAACCCTGAAGCCACCAACTGGTAGTCATATCAAATGAAACCATGATATAAACTTTTCATATACCAGTTCATATTCCAACATACTGATTCACCTTTTCACATATACTGGTTTACATCATCATACGGGTTCACTTCATACCATCATATCAATTCTCTTTCCAGTTTTCTTACTTCAATATACTGGTTCATACTTCAACATATTGACATCAATGACAACATACAATATCATCATGTCATCAAACTCTGCACATATGCCAACAATCTCCCCCTTTGGCATCAAGATGGAAATACATAAAGATATCTCTACATCTTCTTCCATATAATGTCTTCAATACTATAGATATCTTATGTGCTTCACATCTTCTCCTCCTTTGACAACAATGCCAAAGTGGAGGCACAAACATCCATGTTCCATTACGCTGCTCCCCCTGAGGAGTAGCATCCTTCAACACATCAATCCTGAAAAGATTTGACAATGCAATACCTGACTGATGTGGAGCACATACCTTTAGTTCACCTCTTAAATAGGTAAATGTAGCCTTCGGTAGAGGCTTGGTGAATATATCTGCTAACTGCTCCTTACTAGAAACATGTTCCAATGCAACCTCTTTGTTCTAAACTTTCTCCATCAGGAAATGATACTTGAGCTCAAAGTGCTTGGTTCTAGCATGCAAAACCAAATTCTTTAAAATATTAATTGCACTTGTGTTGTCACAAAATAGACTCACCAGTTCAGATATAGGGACTTTGAAACACTTAATACATGCTTCATCCAAATTGTCTAAGTGCAGTTCATAAATGCTGCTACATATTTTTCTTTTGCTATAGACTAAGAGATACAACTCTGCTTCTTACTCATCCATGAGACTAGTTTACCACCGAGAAAGAATGCACCACCAATTGTGCTCTTCTGGTTGTCCACATTACCAACCCAATCGACAGCTATAAACACTTTGAGATTGAAATCATTACTCTATGGATACCACAATCCATAGTCTATAGTTCCCTTCATATATCTAAGAATCTGCTTGACTACTACCAAGTGGGATTCTCTTGGACTTTTCTAGAAACGTGTAGCAATGCACACTGCATGTGCAATGTTCGGTCTGCTATGTACTACATAGTACAACTTACCAATCATTGACCAATATTCCTTCTCACTCACCATTGCTGAGTCATCTTCTTTTGACAATTTACAACTGGTCATCATTGGTGTACCAGCCGGTTTGATGTCTTCCATGCCAAAGGTCTTCAACACCTCTTTGACATACTTGGACTGAGTGATAAAGATACCATCTTTCATTTGTTGAATCTATAGTCCAATGAAGAACTTAATCTCTTGGATTAGTGACATCTCAAATTCCTTCTTCATCTTATCTACAAATGCATGGCTCATCTTTTCATCTCCACCAAAAATTATGTCATCAACAAACACTTCACAAATCAGAATCTGATCTCCTTCTGACTTCAAATAGATATTGCTATCTTCACTTGTTCTTTCAAATCCAATCTTCACAAGATGGGTGTGTAGACATTCATACCATGCTCCAAGTGCTTGCTTCAATCCATACAAGGCTTTATGTGGCCTACATGCCATATCACTATCTTCTGATAGGGCAAACCCATCTGGTTGCTCTATATATACTTCCTCTTCAAGTATTCCATTTAGGAATGCAGATTTCACATCCATTTGATACACTTTGAATCCCTTGAAGGCTGCATATGCAAGAAGCATTCAAACTCCTTCCAATCTAGCTACTAGAGCAAAGGTTTCTCCATAGTCTTCTCCTTCTTCTTGAGCATATCCCTTACATAGCAATCTTGCTTTGTTTCTTACCACTATGCCATCTTCATTCAACTTGTTTCTAAAAACCCATTTGGTGCTAATAACATTTTTGTGCTCAGGTCAGGGTACTAAAGACCATGTACCATTCTTTTCTATTTGGTCAAGTTCCTCTTCCATAACCTTAAAATAGTATTCATCTTTGTGTGCCTCTTTAATAGTTTTGGGCTCAAATTCAGAAATCATGCAAGAATTTTCTCTGACTTTTCTTCTTGTAAGAATTCTTGCATCCTTATCTCCTATGATCTGCTTTGGATCATGATGTAGCTTTAAATACCTAGGCATGATCTTAACTGATTCCTCTTGCTTTTCTTCTTCATCCTCATCTTCATCAGCATCTACTGGTGTAGGAGCACTATTACTGGTACTTGGTTGTTTTGCAACTGGTTCCCAGAAGGTTACATCCGATTCATCTACCACTCACTCACTGCCAATTTTCTCAGAGGTTTCATCAACTCTAACATTGATACTTACAATAATTCTCTGAGTCCTATTGTTAAAATACTTAAGAGCTTTGCTCTTGGTGGAATACCCTAGGAATATTCCCTCATCACATTTTGCATCAAACTTGCTTTGGTGTTCACATCTCTTAACATAACACTTTCTACCAAACATTCTAAAGTAGCTTACTATAGGAGTCTTACTGGTCCAATACTCATAAGGGGTTTTATCCTTACCTTTCTTGATGAGTACCTGGTTCATAGTGTAGACTACATTTCTCACCACTTCTCTCCAAAAAGTGTGAGCAACCTTCCCTTGAATCAACATCGTTCTGGTTGCTTCAACTATAGGCTAGTTGTTCCTTTCTGCTAGGCCATTCTATTGTGGATTCCAGGGGGTAGAGAGTTGCCTCTTGATGTCGTTCTCTTCACAGTACTTATTGAATTCTCCAGAAGTGAACTCACCTCCTTAGTTGGTTCTAAGGCATTTGATTCTCTTACCACTTTCCTTTTCAACTAGTTCTCTGAAGGCTTTAAACTTTCCAAAAGCTTCAGACTTGTCTTTCAAGAATGTGACCCACATCATTCTTGAGCAGTCATCAGTAAGAATCATAAAGTACCTATCTCCCTGAACACTCCTAGTTTTCATAGGACCACACAAATAAGTATGCACAAGATCAAGTAAATTATCTACTATGAAAGATTTACCTTTGAAGGTTGAGGAAGACATTTTCCCCAATTGACATTCTCTGCACAAAGGATTCTCCTGTTTGTTCAGCATAGGCAATATTCTAACTACCTTGATCTTACTAGCCTTCACAATATTATCAAAATTTACATGGCAGAGTCTCCTATGCCATATCCAACTATCATCAAACTTAACCATTAGACATTGACTAATATTTGTATTTAACTGAAATAAGTTACCTTTGGTCTACATACCAATGGCCATCAGTTCACCACTCTTTCCTTTTATTTTGCATACTCCATCTTCGAGTTCCAGAGTGAGTCCTTTATCATTCAACTAAGCAACACTCAAAAGGTTATGCCTAAGATGTTGGCATTTTTGATGTTTATGTTGTGATTGTCATTGATGGACACACACTTGTATTGAGATCCCCTTTATATGTATGAGCTCATGCTCAACTAGTTTTTGTTCCAACCGGTATGTTGTACTCTAGTCTTTTGACTAGTAGTGATTTTGCAGAATGTGTTTTCCCAGTCTGAAGCGGCATGTCGCCCCAAGTGGTTTGTAGATCACAAGTGGTACAAGGAAGCAAAGCGGCACAACACATTCTTACCAGTCTTCATTTTTGTCAAACCGGAAACCAGCATTTTGTATGAACCAATAACACTCTGTGATGAGTTACCAACCAGCATTTTGTGATGAGTTACCAATCCAATGATTGTTTGACGGTGTCGACACATTGACAGTGATTCTTGTGTCGTGTTATTGAGTATGTCTAGATTCACTAAACCTAGGAAATTGTAATGTAATCCTATTGGACCGACATGAAATCAGATTCCTTTAAAAGGACATCATGTCTAGGGTTTTAGAAGTTGTTGAAAGAGCTACGAATAGGGTTTATGTGGAGCTAGGGTTTAAGGTGAAAAAGTAGAGCGATCTTATGAGAGGAGATCGAGTTGTAACTCAGAGTGAGATAGAGAAGACTGAAGTAATGCTGGAATGCATTAGCTATGAGCATACTGGATCTAACCAAGCAGTTTGTGCTAGTAGATAGATCAAACACTTGTTGATTACTCACATCTTTGACAAGTTTGTAGCCCTTAACCGGGTAGGCCTCAAAGTCTTTGTAAAATCCTCTAACAAGGTGGTTCACACATGTGAATCTAAAATCCTCTAACAAGGTAGTCTTTAATCAGACTTATCTCCTAACAGAGATTGAGATTCTTAATAGGATCTGTTCTGGTGAAGAACATTGTAAGACCTTAATCGGTCTGACCTTAACCAGTCTAGTTTCTATTCTATAGATAGTGACTTGTGAGTTCCATCTCAGCATGGTTTTTCCCAGGTGGGTTTCCACGTCAAATATCTTGTGTTATGGTTGTATTGATTTTGTGGGTGAATGGTTTATTCGCATTTTGGTTTGTATGTGTGATAACCAGTTTGATTGTCAGACTGCTTTACTAGTTTATCTCTAGACTATGTAAGTGTTTTAGTGCAAAGATTTTTGGCATACTAATTCACCCCCCCTCTTAGTATTCATCAATTGGTATCAGAGCCAACCTTTCTATAAGTTTAACCACTTGGAAAGAGATATGAGAGAATACACATTGAGGGAACTTACTCAATGGCTCACTAAGTCTGAGCAAGCCTATGATGATCTTATGGTCAAATACAAGGCATCTCAAGCAAAAAGAAGAGAACATGCAGAGAGGCTGATGGAACTATCTGAAAGTACTTCTGAAGATTAAGATAACATGGAAGCTATGATTGCTGAAGTGAATAAGCTGAATGATTCAAACTCTAATCTGAGAAAGGAGTTGGAAGGACTGACTATTCAGTTTAGTCAAGAGCTTGAGAACCGAAGAAAGGCTGAAGATCTGGTAAAAGACAAAGATCATGATATCTCCAAGTTGAAACAAGAGATTAGTGCACTAAATTCTCACCTTCATGAGAGCAGAATGGAGAAAGAAGACATGCAAGGAGAACTGAACATTGCCATCTCAGAAAATGCAAGTCTTATGGAGACAAACACTACTATTTCCAAAGAACTCTTTGAATCAAAGGAAATACTAGCTAAGTTTGGCAAAAGTAAAGTCAGGCTAGAGCAAAAGCTTGAATCATCTAGACTGGCAAAGAATACCAATGGTCTTGGTTTTTTTGAACATGAGGAAGGAGAACCCTCAAGGACAAATGCTGAAGCATCAAAGAAGCAACCGGAACTCAAAGGAAAAGGTAAGCAAAAATTCAAACCTATTTGCTTTAACTATCTTAAAGAAGGACACACTACCAATGTGTGTAAGAGAAAAGCCTACAATAATTTTCCTTATTTTATCAACAATATACCTAGATCAAATAAGTTCAATGGTCATTGTTATGCATGCAACAAGTTTGGGCATAGAGCATTTGAATGCAGGTCTGTAATGGATAACATCAGAAGATATCCTCAGAGGACCAAAGGAACTGGTCCTGAATCTTTTATGAACCGGAACCACAACCGGTTTAATGTCCTTAATCATCAGTCAAGAAGCAGTGGTCATCAAGCGGCAACTGGATGGAGAGAAATTTGTATGATCTGTCATGGTCATGGTCACACTGCTGCAACATGCAGAAGGAAGAATGGAAACATGTACAATGGACCTTGGAGAACACCTGGACTTGTTTGCTATCACTGCAACAAACTGGGTCACATTGCAAGATTCTGCAGAATCAGAAAAAGTATATCTGATGATATACCAGCCACTCAGGAAGGAGAAATAGATGTTGAAATAGTTCAAGAAGACATGAAGAAAGTATGGAAGAAGAAACCAGTATTATTGGAGGAGGAACTAGTTTCTGCAACCAGTGTGGAAATATCTGAACCAGGAAACTAAGCCTCAAAGGCTTAGGGGGAGCAAATGGCTAAATGCTTTCGAACCCCCAGTTAACATTGATAAAAGACCTTAACTGGTATACTACACCTATCACTTGGTAGAAGACCAGAAATGGTAAAGAGGCAAATTAGGGTTTATGCCCTAATATAGGAGCATTAATGATGGTAGGTGAGAGACATATATAAATGCAATTTTCAAATCATTTCTCACTATCTATTTTTCGAGCGAAGAAAAGTTTTCAAGTGCAGAGCAAAGAGAAGGAGATTTGAGCTTAGATTTTGAGGAATTGGAGAGATTTGAAGGAGATTCAAATATAGTTTGCAATCAGCAGGGGAGAACTCAAAGCGGTGATTTGACATCTAACGAAGAGCGAAGCAAAGCAGAATCAGGAAGCCCTAAATTCGCATTTGAAAGGTATTTTTCATATTCTTGAAATACTCTTCAATGGCTTCCGCATCTCATACCAGTTCAAGCACATCCATTGAGTCAAAAAATTTCATTCAGAGGAAGTCCAAGTATAATGCTTTGTCACAAGTCCTAGCTGGAGTCATAGTCGAAGAAGGAATTTCTGACTATATTGATTGCAAGATAGAAGACATAGGGTCCTTGGCCATTCACACTCAATTAGGTCTATTTTGTGGAAAGGATAAAAGGATCAAACCGGAGTTCAGTATCTTTGAGAAGAAGAAACTCCATAATGCGGTGTATTTTTTGGAAGATTTCACAGAGGATCACATCAGAATCATCCTGAGTAGAGTCCATGGTGACAAGATGTACTTGGAGAGAATGCATGATATCATGCCTAAGGAAATTCATGCAGTCATCGGTTTCTACAACACAGGGGAAGTACCAGCCTTGAGAATGGTAAGCAAAATGGAAATGACCAAGCTCACCAGTTCAACAAGTGATTCACAAGGTATGACAATTAATTCTATCAAGGATGAACTAGTAAAATACGCCTACATGGTGGTAGGCTATAGGACATTCTCAACCAGCAGGATTAATTCTGTATCTGCTGTAGTGGTAAATGCCACTTATCGGATGATTATAGAGGATAAATCATTTGACTTATGCACTGGTATGCAAAGGCAACTCCTATCAAATCTCAAGGCAATCAAAAAGGACAATTCACTGAGATTTAAATTTGGACAACTACTGGTAGGACTATTTTTCTATTTCCAAGGCTACTTTCTAGGTGTAGGAGATGTCCAATGGTCCCCTGACCAACCGATAACCAAGCAAATAAAGGAAAGTGTGCAAGATATTGGAACCGGCTACCCTGAGATCCTTAAAAAATACTTTGATGAGTTCAGAAGAAAAATGAGTCAGAGGATGTGAATCTCAAGTGACATAGTGAAGAAGTATGAAGACGACATCCGTTCCACTATTCAGGTGGACAAATGTCTAATGGAGGCTGTTGAGCCTAGAATCAAGGAAGTGGAGCCTATGGGCTATGAAGTCATGTATGACATACTGGAAGGGTATGCTTCAACCCTTATTGCCTCGCCTCTTGATCCAAAGGCGAAGCGAACTAGAACCTACTTGGAGAGGATCGTACCGGTTGAAGAACCATCGGTGAAGAAGGGAAAAAAACAAGCAGCCAAGAAAGATAAGGCAATGCCTGCAGCATCAGCACCAGCTATCACTGAGACTCCAAAAGTGACCAAGCGGTCACCAGCAAAGAAGAAATCAGAGGCAACACCGAAAAAAGTCTTCGAAAGAAAGAGGAAGACTAAGGCAAATGAACTGGACTCCAAAGAAACTGAGTCTGATAAACAACCAAAGAAGGCTAGACAGACCAAGAAGATGAAGAAGAATGAATCGGCAACATCCGCACTGGTAAATATAGATATCTCCTCTTACAAACCTTTGACACATTGTCAAAGAATAGTAAAGAATATTAGGAGAAAGTTACTTCATGATTTAATTGATTATTATGATGATTTCAATAGTGAGGAAAAAGATGAAGTACTGCAGGAGATTATTCTTTATTTATGTAGAAATGACCGGTCACCATCAGAGATTAAATCTCAGACATTGGATTCATTGTATAAAGCATTGGATAATAGATGGCGCATTGCCATTGAAAAGGAACAAGAGATTAGGGAGAAAGTTTTTGTACATTACTTCCTCAAACTCTCAAACTCAGAATTATTTGATGTATTAGATCAAAATAAAGGTCTCTTCTTCACAAGGAGAAGAAGACTTTGGTTGTTGGAAGGGAGAGTTGATGATGTAGAAAAGGATACACATCAACACATGGCCCATGCTATCAGTTCACACAAAGCTCAAATGGCCAACCTCCAAGAGGAAAAGGAATTGGTTATTTCCAAACCGGATGAAGTTTTTGATGAGGAAGGAAACCTGGTGGAGGAACCAATCAACACCATAGATGTCGATGCCTTGGATATAGAAGATGTCACTCAGGGAACTAAACAGGGGCAACAGGCCGATCGGGGTGGTGAACAAGCTGCGGACACACAACAAGTGGCAAAAGACAAAGAAGAAGAGAAAAAGAAGAAGGATGAAGATGAGAAATAGAGAAAGGAGGAAGAGAAGAAGAAAGAGGAAGAGGAGAAAAGAAAAGATAAAGAGAAAAAGAAGCAAGAAGAAGAAAGGAAAAAGAAAGAAGAAGAGGACAAGGAAGAAAAGAGGAAGAAGGAAGAAGAAGATAAGAAGAAGAAAGAAGAGGAGAAGAGGAAGAAGGAAGAGGAAGAAAAGAAGAAGGAAGAGGAAGAGAAGAAGAAGAGGGAAGAAGAAGAAAAGGAAGAGCAGAAGAGGAGAGCAGAGGAGAAGAAAAAGGCAAAAGAAGACAGGGGAGAAGAGAAGAGAAGAGAAGTAGAAAAGAAGAAAGTTGAAGAAGCCAAGGAATGTGAAGCGGCAAAAAGCTCTCAGGTGGAGACTCTAAAGGCAACCGGAAGTCAACCCTCACCGGTTGATCTCTCTAGTCCCATCGATCTCCAATCTACAAGTGAGTCAGAACTTATGCAGAGCATCAAGGTTGCTCAAGAGCACCTTGAGATCATCTGTAAGAAAAAGGAACAAGACATCATTCAGGCAGCTCTAGACACGCTCACTGGTTTAACCCCCGGTACTAATCTTCCTGACACTGATTCATCACTAGCACAACTCAATCTTTTGTGTACTATAGTGGATGATCAGGTGCAGAGCCTAGAAGAAGCTGCTGAGGCTAATGTAAAGAAAGAGCACCAAAAGGCTCTTAATGTTGCTCTGGTGAAGAAACTGAATGAGCTTAGGACTGAACTGTCAAAGGATCAAAAGGACATAAGGAGTTCTTTGGATGTGGGAAACTTGCTACTCAGCAAAATCTGTCAACCTCATCTATTTTGTGATGATGTGCTAGCTAATAAGCAAAAGCTTCAAATAGACTTACAGTCCTACTTAAGCACATTCAAGACTCCTTATGACTCCTTTGTGGCATATGGGCAAACCGTTCACCGGTTCTAGATCCAGTCAGCCAAGATAGAGCAAGAGATCAGCACAAGATCTAGGGATTTGTAGGAACTTCAACTGGTATTACTTCCATGACTGCAAATTCTTCAAAAATGCTATCTAAACCTAGAAGCACTAACAGTCACCCAAGAACTGAGCACAATAGAGGCCATGGAGGAACAGGTATCACAAATGCAGACAGAGAAGGAAGTGGCGACCTCCCTACTTGAGTCCAAGTCTCTCTCCATGAAACAATTTTTGCAAGACTACAAAGCGGTTTTTGACAAGTATTATTCATTATTCTCATAAACTCTTTTATATATATGGAAACAGGTTTTTGCAGTGGTACTTTGTCATTGTTGGCAAAGGGGGAGAAGTACATGGTTTTAATTAAAATTTTGATGGTCTTAAATTTTGAAATTTTGATATATTAGAGGGAGAAGTATATTAGAGGGAGAAGTATCTTTTTTTTGAAATTTTGATATATGCTATATGCTCTAATGATTATGCTCTGAATGCAAAATTGCTATACACTCTGTTGATTAAGGGATAGTGTATATGCTTAGGGGGAGCAATTTTGTTAGTGGCAAGTTTTTGTTGTAAAACACTTAGATGTCAAAATTTTATTTTCCTAAGTGTTGCCATCAATGCCAAAGGGGGAGATTGTTGGCATTTTTTATGTTTATGTTGTGATTGTCATTGATGGACACACACTTGTATTGAGATCCCCTTTATATGTATGAGCTCATGCTCAACCAGTATTTGTTCCAACCAGTATGTTGTACTCTAGTCTTTTGACTAGTAGTGATTTTGCAGAATGTGTTTTCCCGGTCTGAAGCGGCATGTTGACCCCAAGCGGTTCGCAGAACACAAGCGGTACAAGGAAGCAAAGCGGCACAACACATTCTTACTAGTCTACATTTTTGTCAAACTGGCAACCAGCATTTTGTATGAACTGGTAACACTCTGTGATGAGTTACCAACCGACATTTTGTGATGAGTTACCAATCCACCGATTGTTTGATGGTGCTGACACATTGACGGTGATTCTTGTGTCATGTTACTGAGTATGTCTAGATTCACTGAACCTAGGAAATTGTAATGTAATCCTATTGGACCGACATGAAATTAGATTCCATTAAAAGGACATCATATCTAGGGTTTTAGAAGTTGTTGAAAGAGCTGCGAATAGGGTTTATGTGGAGCTAGGGTTTAAGGTGAAAAAGTAGAGCGATCTTATGAGAGGAGATCGAGTTGTAACTCAGAGTAAGATAGAGAAGACTGAAGTAATGCTGGAATGCATTAGTTGTGAGCATACTGGATCTAACCAAGTAGTTTGTGCGAGTAGATAGATCAAACACTTGTTGATTACTCACATCTTTGACAAGTTTGTAGCCCTTAACTGGGTAGGCCTCAAAGTCTTTGTAAAATCCTCTAACAAGGTGGTTCACACATGTGAATCTAAAATCCTCTAACAAGGTAGTCTTTAATCAGACTTATCTCCTAACAGAGATTGACATTCTTAATAGGATCTGTTCTGGTGAAGAACATTGTAAGACCTTAATCGATTTGACCTTAACTGGTCTAGTTTCTATTCTGCAGATAGTGACTTGTGAGTTCCATCTCACCGTGGTTTTTCCCAGTTGGGTTTCCACATCAAATATCTTGTGTTATGGTTGTATTGCTTTTGTGGGTGAATGGTTTATTCACATTTTGGTTTGTATGTGTGATAACTAGTTTGATTGTCAAACTACTTTACTGGTTTATCTCTAGACTGTGTAAGTGTTTTAGTGCAAAGATTTTTGGCATACTAATTCACCCCCCCTCTTAGTATTCATCTGAGACCTTCTACCCAATACACATTATCAGAACTACTTTTTCCATTTAGAGAGATGGATCCTTTTCCTTTTACCATACATGGTGCATCATTACCAAATTGGACTACACCTCCATCACACTCTTCCAGAGATAGAAACTTTCTCCGGTCACTAGTCATGTGGTGAGAACAACCACTATCAATAATCCACTCATTAGAATTACCAAAGTGGGAGACAAGAACCTTCTTGTCTAACACATCTTCCTTAATGGATACAAAAATTATGTCTTCGCTTTCTTTAGCTTTTGATTCATCATCAATGATGCCTTCATCAACTGCAACAAGACAATTTCTCCTATTTCCTCCTTTGAACTTTTTAAACTTCTCCAGTTTGTTCTTATTATCACTATTAGGACAGTTGACAACAATGTGTCCTATCTTATTGCAAGAAAAATATTTCAAAGGGATCTTACCTCTGTATTTTCTAGTTCCCTTAGGAAGTCTCTTGGCAAGAAGAGATTAAAATTACATTAGGATCTCCTCATCATCCATATCTCTGCTTTGTCTAGTGATAGGGAGGATAGTGCTGGGTGGTTGTTAAGTGGCTAGTATGTTTGCTAGGTAATAGTTCCTTACTATTTTCAAGGTGTAAACACCAAGCTCAAAATGCAAATAGCTCAAAGGTAGTCCAACAACTCACCTTACTCCACCTCCCTATGTCAAGCTCTCCTTGGCTACTCAAAGGCTCCAACTCCCTAGTTGATGACATCCTTCTTAGGGCTCCAAAACCAACTTATGAAGCCACACTCACCAAATAGATTGAATTCATGTTAGGTTAACATGTTTCAACTTTTTTTGTTGGATTTCATGCTTTGCAACCTTCACTGGCATACCCAATTTGACAAAAACTTGATTTTAGGCCTAAAACGAGCTACTAGACATTAGCCCTCCATTTGGGGTTTTGTGCTCACCCTGTTCAAACGATGGACTTCTAGAACAAAATATTCACATTTATGGATACCCTTTTGGGAACAATTGAAGATTTATAAAGTTTCAGGGCCTCTTAGACCTTCTCCATGACTATCCCAAAAATGGGTGAAAAAGGAGGGTTTGGGTAGGGTTTTGATGGTGAAAACCAAGATTCAAACTAAAAAACTCCAATATGGGACAAGAAACCTTAGTTCCATCATACTAATGACTAATTAGGCCACAATAAAGAAGATTTACACTTCAAAGTTTGAAGAACAAGATTTTACAAAAAGTTGCTTATGAGGAAAATGGAACAATTTACAACTTTCCCATTATTTCCTCTTTCAAACACACCATTTGCAAAAAAAACCCAATTAAATTCAACATGTAAACATTTCTATCATTTTGAAACAAAGGAGAGTCATCTTATCCCTGCATACAAGCATTAGGCAATTACAAAAAAAGGGATTATTTCATTGTCAATGCTAACTGTCACTGCATTTTTGCCTTTCACTGTTAGAACTCTTCACAAAAAGTCTATTTTGTGCTCCTTAACAAGGATCTATCTTAAAATGCTTATTTAACTTCATACCTATCATTTTTAAGGAGGAGATTACAAATATAACTTCAAAAGAAAGTGTAAAACTCAATCCTAGTTGACTATGACAGCAAATTTGCATTACAACCTTGCCTCAAAGATCATTGGTTGATCTTGGCAACTTCAAACCCATAGATAACATAAAAATCACTCCTTGTTCTTTTTTAAAGCAATTAGAAGGAGGTACAACAACCTTACAAGCTCCAATGTATGATGGAGAGTAGGCTAATGAAAGGAAATTGACTCTAAAACAGTGACTCACTGTCTTTTACATTATTTTCACAAACTAAACATGAAAACATTCTCCTCATGGCTTAGAAAGCCTCTTTGCCTTGGCATACAAACTTAATCATCAAGCCAAGTCTATTGAACTATTAAATGCACTTGCTATAGAAGAGCAAAGCATCAAATTTCTTCAAGGCCCTAGCCAAATGACACACTTGCCTAGGGCTTAATGGCCACAAAAACTCCTTACACCTGCATTCCTGAAGAAAAAACATGTATTTACATAGTTTACAAGTTGACCAACTGGTTCTTGGGAAGCCATGAACATTTTAGGACTCGAAGAAACCAAGTTGGTCAAGCATCCTTGCCAATTCCTAGACAAGGCAGTGAAACTGTCAAATCAAACTAATTTTGCTACACACTCAAAACTTGATAAAATCAGATGCCACCAAAGGGAAAAGCTTAAGAAAACATATTAGAATATGAAAATGCAAGAACAGTATGGCCAAGTATAGCTGGTGTACGGACTGCTGTTCACATGGAGCCAAAAATTAGAGAAAAACCAAGTAAAACTAGTGCAAGTTTGCAAAATGTTTCATAACTTCGAATGATCAACCCTTACAATAGTTGAAATAGGAGATTAAATACCTCTCCAAGTTGGTTAGCCTCCTGTATGGACAAGTACATGTCCAAGGGCACTTAATTTTGACATTTTGATGCCTAAATAACAACTTTTGGTGCCTAGAAAATTCAAGATTGGCCTCCAATACTAACCATCACCTAAAAATACTTCTCACACCTAAAACCTAAGCATAAAAAATGTCTGAAACCTTTTCAAAACAAAAACCACAAAAAAAAATCATTTTTCTATCATTTTGTCAGGCAACACCAAACTAGCAACTTTGAGCAAAAAGATGAAAACAAGAAACCAAAACCACACAATGAGTTGAAAACTCATCCAAACAACCTAGAACATCTTCAAAAACATCCTAAACAACTTTCCAACTTAAAATTAACAAAAATCAAACTTGTGATGAATATGAAGCTGAGAATGCAGCTAGGTGCTCCTGCACCATACTCCCCTGGTGACAAAGAAGTCATGTGACTCCTTTGGGAAGAAAAGAGAGAGGAATACCAACCTTATTGAAGTCACTTTCAGGTATCCAAGTGGCTTCAGAAACTGGTTGATCTTTCCACTTGATCAAATGCTCAAGGTAGTCATGCTTTCTAGTCTTTTTTATGATTCTGGAATCAAGTGCCTATTTAGGAATGGGAGAAGAAGAAGAGGGGATAGATAGATCAGAAAGGGAATTTGAAATGTTTGAAGTTCTCTAAGTCTCTACTAGAGGCTTCCCCTTGAAAGGTACCAAATCTACAACATTAAAGATAGGAGACAAGGAAACATCAGCAGGTAAATCAATTTTATAAGCATTTGGACCATACTTAGCCAAAATCCTGTAAGGTCCAATTCTTCTCATTTGTAACTTGGTAGGAACTCCCTTTTGCAATCTAAACTTGTTGGTATGTACCATCACAAAATCTCCAAATGAGAATTGGACATCCCTCTTTGAAGCATCCACCCTTGCCTTGACTCTTGCTGTGGTGTCCTACAAAGACTACTTAACATGTTCATGTATCTCTTTTAGAGATTGTGCCATAGCTTCTATTGTCCCACTAACATGTTGCAAGTTACTCACATCATGTAACTCAAAAAAACCTCTTGGATGCATACCATAAACAACCTAAAATGGACTCTTACTAGTGGATCTGTTTACACTGTCATTATAGGCAAACTCTGCCTATGGGATGAGCTAATCCCAGCTTTGTCCATACTCCTTGGTGAGGCATCTGAGTAGATTACCCAATGTTCTATTCACCACCTCTATTTGGCCATCTGTCTGTGGATGGTAAGTGGAGCCAAAAGATAAGTTAGTACCCAATTTCTTCCACAAAGTCTTCCAAAAAAGACCCAAAAACTTAACATCTCTATCTGATACAATGCTAGATGGCAAACCATGTATTCTGACAACTTCTTTAAAGAAAAGGA
This sequence comes from Cryptomeria japonica, assembly GCF_030272615.1. Lineage (NCBI taxonomy): Eukaryota > Viridiplantae > Streptophyta > Pinopsida > Cupressales > Cupressaceae > Cryptomeria > Cryptomeria japonica. The sequence goes on along the minus strand of NC_081407.1, from coordinate 930,724,416 downwards.
AAACAATATGACTAGCATCATTAGTAGTTTTGCAAGGTATAAAGTGAGCCATTTTACTAAATCTGTCAACAACCACAAAGATATTGTCATGCCCTATTTTTGTCTTTGGTAACCCTACAACAAAATCCATACTGATGCACTCCCATGGCCTAGAAGGAATGGGGAGTGGCTGATATAAACCAGCATTAATGCTATTACGTTTGGCCTTCTGACATACCATGCACTATTCAACATACCTCCAGACATCTCTCTCCATCTTAGGCCAGTAATAAAAGTGTGGAACCAACTCTAAGGTCTTATTGAGACCGAAATGGCCACTCAAACACCCATTGTGTTTCTCTTGGATGAGATTTTCTCTCATGGAACCTTTAGGAACACATAGCTGTCCTCCCCTGAATAACAAACCATTTTGCAATGTATAGTCAACATACTCACTATGGAAATGATTCTCAAAAGCAAGATAAACTTTATAAGTAGCAGCAAAATCATCATCATTAGGATATAAATCTTGAAAGCAAGCAATCCCAATACTCTTTACTTGGATCTCCTGAATAGTTAACAATCTTTTACTTAAAGCATCAGCTACTTTGTTACATTGGCCTTTCTTGTGCTTAAGAGTAAATGTATATGCTTGTAGGTACTCTACCCATTTCACATGTCTATGGTTGAGTTTATCTTGAGAATTCAAGAAATTGACTGCTTGGTTGTCTGTATACACAACAAATTCCTTAGGAAGAAAATAATGCCTCCACTTCCTAAGTGCCTACACCAATGCATATAATTATAAATCATAAGATGAATACTTTTTCTTTGCATGATTCAGTTTTTCACTAAAGAAGACAACTGGTCTATTATCTTGACTCAAGACTGCACCTACTGCAAGATGCTGGCATCACATTCTATTGTAAAGAGTTTATCAAAACTATGAAGGATTAACACTGGTTGTGTAGCAACTCTAGTTTTGAGTAACTCAAACCCCTTATTGGCTGCTTCTATCCATTGAAACTTGACTGTATGACCACCTTTTATGGTATCTAGCATGGGTGCACAAATTTCACTGAAACCTCTAATAAACTTCTTGTAAAACTGGGCTAGGCCATGAAAACTCCTAACTTTACTCGCTGTTTGTGGGGTTGGCCAACTTGTTATGGCTGCAACTTTAGATTGATCCATCTTAAGATCTCCACTAGACACAACAAAACTAAGATAGACTAGCTCTTGCTGCATAAAATCACATTTTTCAAGAATTATGGTTAACTGCTCATCAGATAATCTTTGCAAAACAATAGCTAAGTGATTCAAATGCTCCTCTTTAGTCTTACTAAAGAGGAATTCGGAAATCATCAAAGCAAATCAATATTAATCATAGCTCAATCACAAAAGAAGATTGCAATGATCAATCCTAACACACTCAATAAAGACATGAAAACAAAACATTCAATATTTGAAAATTAAGCAAACCAAGTGCAGATTTGAATGTCTCCTTCATGTGGCTCCATTGTCCTTCTTTCTCCTTCAAATAGATTTGTTGTGGATCTCACCTACTAGTGCATGATCATGATATGAAAGCAAGTAGACAAGATGATTGCTCAAGAATACTCGAAGCGTGATTGATTCGGGAATCGATTCAAAAAGTGATTCATTCGATAATGTGATTAGTTGGGATTGAAGAAAATCATCCAATTTATAGACAAATTGGAGAGATGATCAAATTAGCATGAAGATATTCAAATGGAAATTGCAAATCAAGAATGTCAATTATGACAAATTTATGACAAATTTGCACTTTCTATGCAAAATTGATTGATTGTCAATTATGACAAATTATGACAAATTTCTATGTCAAAATTGATTGATTGTCAATTATGACAAATTATGACAAATTGAAATGTCATTCCCATTAAATTAGGAGAGAAATAGGAGGAAATTGAATTAGAAATTAGGAAAATTAGAAAATTGGAAAATAGGAATTAGAAAATTAGAAAATGAGGAAATTAGGAATTTAGTGAAATTAGGTAAATGAGGAAAATTAGGAAATTAGTGAATTAATTAATAATTTTTCATTTATTAATTAATTCACAAAGAGGGAATTTAGAAATTGATGAAAAATTAGGAAATTAGTGAATTAGGAGAAATTAGGTAAATCAATTAATAATTTGTCATTTATTAATTAATTCACAAAAAGAGGAATAATTAGTTAGCCAATTAAATTAAAATTTAATTGTGACATGAAGACCTAGGATAAATAAATAAATTATTTAACCTAGAGGGAGAAATGACAAACAGGGTTAAATGAATAAAATCATGAAACCCTAAAAGATGAATTAGAAATGCAAAGATGACAATTAGGTCCTGATTGAAGGATCAATTTGATCATGATTTTGACTTGATAAAAGACTAATGTTGATGAATCATTTGATTGATAAATGCGCCAATTGACAAGGAACAATGACTAATTTATCCAAATTGACATGATTGAGAAAGACAACGATCGATGACAAATCGATCGCACAATGACAAGATTGACAAGAGGACAAGAATCAATGACAAAATAGATCACAAGACGACAAGATTGATGACAAATTGATCAAAAGACAAGAATCGATGACAAATCGATCGCATGATGACAAGATTGATAAGAGGACAAAACCTTAATTAGGATTGATGATGTCCAAAATGATGACAAATGAATACACACATAGATGCGACAGGATAAGATCGGCCAAAATCATGACTGAAGATTGTTGTCGACAAGACCAAATTTGAGAGTGAGATAAATGAAGAATGCAGAAGAATGGCTCGATGCTCGCAAATGATAAAGACCAAGTGCGTGACATAGGAGAAATGTTAATGCGATGCAAAAACCCTAAAATAAGGCAATGCGCAAATGTTAAAGTATGATTCCACAAGCGTTGACCATTTTTAGGTGTCTACAGTTATGGCTGCAACTTTAGATTGATCCATCTTAAGATCTCCACTGGACACAACAAAACTAAGATAGACTAGCTCTTGCTGCATAAAATCACATTTTTCAAGATTTATGGTTAATTGCTCATCAGATAATCTTTGCAAAACAATAGCTAAGTGTTTCAAATGCTCCTCTTTAGTCTTACTAAAAATGAGAATATCATCTAAGTAGACTACCACAAACTTATTGAGAAAATCCTGCAATACTTCATTCATTAACCTCATAAAGGTACTGGGAGCATTACAGTGTCCAAAAGGCATAACCAACCATTCATAAAGACCCTCATTTATTTTGAAAGTAGTTTTCCACTCATCACCCTCTTTTATTCTTATCTGATGGTAACCACTTTTTAAGTCTATTTTGGAGAAATACCTCACACCCCCTAAACAATCCATCAAATCTTCTATCCTAGGAATAGGGAATCTATATCTTATTGTGATCTTGTTGATAGCTCTGGAGTCTATGCATAGTCTCCATGTGCCCCCTTTCTTAGGTGCTAACACAGTGGGTACGACACAAGGACTTATACTCTTTCTTATTAATCCTTGATCCAATAACTCTTGAATCTGTCTAGCTACCTCTTTGTTCTGTTTAGGAGTCATCTTGTATGCTGCTTGTTTGGCAAAGAAGCTCCTGGTATAAAGTCAATTTGATGACTAATGGCTCTAGGAGGAGGTAATGTTGCTTGTTGTCCATCACTGATGATGCCCTTAAAGTTATCAAGAAGTTGTTGCACTTCTTGTGGGATCTCAACTTGTTTTTCTTTCTTATCCTCCTTAGGTTTCACTACAAGTGCATAACCAATCTCATCTCCCTCTTTCATGGTTTGGATGAACTCTTTTTCATTGACTAATAGCACTTTAGGTGCCTATGGTTTGTTCTTCTCTGTCTCTTCACTAAGGGACTGAATTTTATATGCAATGCTATTCTTTTGAAAGGAATATGTGTTTTTTTCACCATCATGGTGTGCCCTTCTATCAAATTGCCAAGGTCTACCCAATAGTATATGGCAAGCATCCATGGGAAGGATGTCACATAGTATCCTATCCTTGTATTCACCTATATTGAAGTCTACGCATGCTTGTTCATTCACTAGGACATTCTACCCCTTGTTTAACCAGGTTACCTTGTAGGGTTCACTGTGCTTCATTCTAGGTAGGTTCAATTTGCTAACTACATCCTCTGAGATAATATTATCTGTGGAGCCTAAATCAATAACCACCTTACATACCTTGCCCAAGATTTTGCACTTTATCCTGAACAATGCTCTTCTCTGAGACACTTCACACTTATGAGGTTCTTGCATCAATATTGTCCTCATCATTAAACTCTCACCATCTTTGGGTGCTAGGTGCATTGCTGGAGTTCTTGTACTACTCCCTTCCTCCTGAACATAGTTCACTTTTTTTTCACCTCCAAGGGAAGAACTAGGCTTTTCAGGACACCTATAAGCAGGATGACCCAATTTCTAACAGTTGTAGCATTTCATTGTGAAGTAAGACCCTCTACTTGGGCCACTAGACCTATCCCTTCTTGGGTTGCTTGATCCCCTTCCCCTATAATTAGGTTTGCTCTGAGAATCCCCGCTTTGCTCTATAAGCTTAGATTCCCCTTGGGACCTTTGGTTTATGTGTCTTCCCCCAAAATTGCCTTAATGGCCTCAACCATCTCTACCTCTTCCTCTACCTCTATTATGCTACTCTTGCTTCTTCCTACTCCTTTCCTCTACCTTGAGTGCAAGTTGATAGCACTTCTAGACTATTGTAGGGCACAACAAACTTAACTCTTCCTGTATGTTCCATCTCAAGCCATTGAGATACCTAGCAACCTTGACATTCTCATCCTCTTAGATCTTTGACCTAAGGCATAGCTTCTAAAACTCCTCAGTGTAGGTGCTAACATCTAATTCTTTTTGCCTAAGGTTTTGCCTTCTCCTATGGAGCTTTATTTCATACTCCTCTGGAATGTAAGCCTCTTTGATCTTGGACAACATTCCCTTCCAAGTTGCTATGGGCCTTTTGCCCTCTTTCTCATGTTCATCCTGAATGAACTTCCACCATGTTAAGGCAGCTCCTCTCAACCTAGATTTAGCCACCTTCACTTTCTGGGCCTCTGTCACACCATCAGACTCAAAATGGTTTTCAAGCCCCTCAATCCACTCCATGACCACTTCTGGGTCCATTTTACCACTGAATAGTGGGACTCCTTCTAGTGTTCTCCCACTCATAGCCTTCAAGGCTTTCAGAAAGGGTTCATTCTCTATCATAGGGTCTGGTATAGGGGTCTCATCCTCTATAGCTAATAGCTTACCCTTACCTTTTGTTCCCTCTATCTTATTGTTGGCTTCATCTGTCTTCACTTCTACTTCACCCAACTTCTATTCTAAGAGGTCTAGTTTCACTCTGAGTAACCTATTTTCTTCTTCCTGGTCTTCCACTTTCTTTGCAAGTTTTGCATTTGTCACCATGGTTGCCAAATTGCTACTTCTTCCCAAGTGTAACTATGCTCTGATACCACTATGATAGGGAGGATAGTGCTGGGTGGTTGTTAAGTGGCTAGTATGTTTGCTAGGTAATAGTTCCTTCCTATTTTCAAGGTGTAAACACCAAGGTCAAAGTGTAAATAGCTCAAAGGAAGTCTAACAACTCACCTTACTCCACCTCCCTATGTCAAGCTCTCCTTGGCTGCTCAAAGGCTCCAACTCCCTAGTTGATGACATCCTTCTTAGGGCTCCAAAACCAACTTATGAGGCCAAACTCACCAAATAGGTTGAATTAATGTTAGGTTAACCTGTTTCAACTTGTTTTGTTGGATTTCATGCTTTGCAACCTTCACTGGCATACCCAATTTGACAAAAACTTGATTTTAGGCCTAAAACGGGCTACTAGGCATTAGCCCTCCATTTGGGGTTTTGTGCTCACCCTGTTCAAATGATGGAATTATAGAACAAAAGCTTCACATTTATGGATACCCTTTTGGGAATAATTGAAGATTTGCAAAGTTTCAGGGTCTCTTAGGCCTTCTCCATGACTGTCCCAAAAATTGGTGGAAAAGGAGGGTTTTGGTAGGGTTTTGATGGTGAAAACCAAGATTCAAACTAAAAACCTCCAATATGGGACAAGAAAACTTAGTTCCATCATACTACTAACTAATTAGGCCATAATAAAGAATATTTACACTTCAAAGTTTGAAGAACAAGATTTTACAAAAAGTTGCTTATGAGGAAAATGCAACAATTTACAACTTTCCCATTATTTCCTCTTTCAAACACACCATTTGCAAACAAAACCCAATTAAATTCAACATGTAAACATTTCTATCATTTTGAAACAAAGGAAATTCATGTTAGCCCTGCATACAAGCATAAGGCAATTACAAAAAAGGGATTATTTCACTATCAATGCTAACTGTCACTGCATTTTTGCCTTTCACTATTTTTTGTTCACTGTGACCTGCACTTTCATTGTTAGAACTCTTCACAAAAAGTCTATTTTGTGCTCCTTAAAAAGGATATATCTTCAAAGGTTTATTGACCTTCATACCTATCATTTTGAAGGATGAGATTACAAATATAACTTCAAAAGAAAGTGTAAAACTTAGTGCTAGTTGACTGTGACAGCAAATTTGCATTACAACCTTGCCTCAAAGATCATTGGTTGATCTTGGAAACTTCAAACCCATAGATAACATCAAAATAACTCCTTTTTATTGTTTGCAAGCAATTAGAAGGAGGTACAACAACCTTACAAGCTCCAATGTATGATGGAGAGTAGGCTAATGAAAGGAAATTGACTCTAAAACAGTGACTCATTGTCTTTTACATTATTTTCACAAACTAAACATGAAAACATTCTCCTCATGGCTTAAAAAGTCTCTTTTCCTTGGCATACAAACTTCATCATCAAGGAAAGTCTGTTCAACTATTAAATGCACTTGCTATAGAAGAGCAAAGCATCAAATTTCTTCTAGGCCCTAACTAAATGGCACACTTGCCTAGGGCTTAATGGCCACAAAACTCCTTACACCTTCATTCTTGAAGACAAAACATGTATTTACATAGTTTACAAGTTGACCAACTAGTTCTTGGGAAGCCATGAACATTTTAGGGCTCCAAGAAACCAAGTTGGTCAAGCATCCTTGCCAATTCCTAGACAAGGCAGTGAAACTGTCAAATCAAACTAATTTTGCTACACACTCAAAACTTGATAAAATCAGATGCCACCAAAGGGAAAATATTAAGAAAACATATTAGAATCTGAAAATTCAAGAATAGTACGGCCAAGTATAGCTGGTGTGTATGGACTGCTATTCACATGGAGCCAAAAACTAGAGAAAAACCAAGTAAAACTAGTGCAAGTTTGCAAAATGTTTCATAACTTCGAATGATCAAGCCTTATAATAGTTAAAATAGGAGATTAAATACCTGTCCAAGTTGGTGAGCCTCCTGTATAGATAGGTACATGTCCAAGGGCACTTGATTTTGACATTTTGATGCCTAAATGACAACTTTTGGTGCCTAGAAAATTCAAGATTGGCCTCCAAGACTAACCATCACCTAAAAATACTTCTCACACCTAAAACCCAAGCATAAAACATGTCTAAAACCTTTTCAAAACAAAAAGCACAAAAAAAACTCATTTTTCCATCATTTTGCCAGGCAACACCAAACTGGCAACTTTGAGCAAAAAGATGAAAACAAGAAACCAAAACCACACAATGAGTTCAAAACTCATCCAAACAACCTAGAACAACTTCAAAAAAATCCTAAACAACTTTCCAACTTAAAATTAACAAAAATAAAACCTATGATGAATATGAAGCTGAGAATGAAGCTAGGTGCTCCTGCACCATCTAGGTTCATAGATGGTACTAGCTTCTTTTCCCTTTCTAGATAGTGTAGCAGATGCTTTAAAGGTTGAATCAGTCTTCTAAACACTACCATCATAACTATTTAGCCCATATGCAGTCAACTTAGTAATGATGGAATCTAGGGATACCTTTGTCTTGTCAATAGATCTCAACTCCTGAATAGCGACAACCCTTATTGCATAGACCAGTAATAAGGATCTCAAAACTTTGCTAACAATGGTGGAATCATTGATTGTACCTCCTACACTCTTGATGTCTCCAACAACAATTTTAATCCTTATCCCATATTGTTGAATGGTCTCTCCTTCAACCATCTGCATATCTTTGAACTTTCCTCTAAGGCTTTCTTCCTTAGGTTGCTTCACATGCTCATCACCACCATAGATAGACTCCAGAGTATCCCATATATCTTTAGGATTGTCTTTATATTGAACATATATAAACTCAACATCAAATAGACTGCTGACAAGAGATTCCATGACTTTCCCATTCTCTTGAATTTCTCTTCTTTAATCATCGGTGAGAGTACCGGTAGGGCCAACATAAGTATTCTCAACATAGTTCTAGTGTTGAGCACCCATGATTTTAATGTATATCTTCATTATGTCCTTCCATATCTTAAAGTTATCTTTGTTGAACTTAGGACCTTCCCTCTTGATCATTAGAATAGGATCTTTTCCTCAAGCCGTTAAGCTTATAACACAAAGGACTTGGAGGACGCTCTTATACCAATTGATGAATAATGATGAATAGTAAATGTATGCGGGAAATTCGGGTGGATAGAACTAAAAATGTGAAAAATGGAGTTCTAGGGAGACTTGTCCACACACCTATAGAAATTCTTGGTGCAAGCTATGGAGTCATGAAGTATGGATCAGCTTCCCAAGGTTGGTTCCATGGTTCTCTATCTCACAATGTCCCTCAAACCAATGTTTTTGCTCTCAGATCACTGAGTAAAATGGTTTAGGGATGACAAATGCAAGAACGAGGGATGCTTTGATAGATTTTAGAATGAAATGCATCCTAAGATATGCATGATCTTAAAATGCAATAAACTAGATTATAAGATGACAAGGTTAGTATAAATACTATCCTAACATGATATATTAGTCTATGATTGAGCTAAATGATAAAGAAAGTATTCTAAACATGCATATTTAGACTAATTCCTAGTTAAAAGAGAGGCTAAATGATGAGAATATATGAAAGATTGAATGTATTTGAGCATAAGTATGATGCTAAAGACTTGGTTATTAAAATGGAGGAATGAGAGCTCTATTTATAGCAAAAATACGGCAATGGATGGTCAGGATTGAAAGAGTTAATCAAGGGCTAAGTTTGAAAGTTGGGGATCCATGTTTGTAATTGGCACCAATGAAATGGTGACAAATGTCAACATAGGGTGGGTTGAGAAAATGGGTTGGAGGCATTAAATGCTTGAGAAGACCTCATGGTTATCCTAGGGGGTAAGGGTTAAGCTTAAGTTAGGGTTACCCATTAGATTAAGTTTTAATCAAAGGATAAACTCTTGTGCAAATGATTAAGGGATAACCATTGTCAAAGCAATGAATGCTTGATGAGACCCTTGGGTTACATGGAGGTTGAGTTAGAAGAAATTCTTTAATCATGCTAGAGGGTTGAGTTAACCATTAATGGTTTGGGAGACTTGGAAAGTTAAGTGGTTGGAGCCTTTAAAGGTTTTCAAAGACTTTGAGGATTTGAGAAGTGACCTCCCCTTGCTTAGGGATGTGACAAAGTTTAGTAGATGGGTTAGGCTAATTAGACGTGTTTAGAAGAGTCTAGAAGGGGGTTAGGAATAGGATTTAATAAAATGAATTTACTTCAATTTGGTTGCAATTTGGAGAAATTAAATAAATTTGATTTATTCAATTTAGGATAACTATTTAATTAAATTTGAATTTAATTAAAAGTGGATAGAAGGGATTTAATTGAATAAAATGATTTATTCATTAAATGGTAAAAAGAAGTCTAGTGAATTTAATTTAAATAAATTGAGTAATTTACTTAATTTAAATAGAAGAATGTGGGAGATTCAATTAAATTAGATTTAATTAAATAGAGAAATGAACATAAAATATTCATTTAGGAACATGGTCATTTTTATATGTCTATAGTAAATACTCAATAGATACTAAGAGGGGGGGGTGAATCAGTATAGACAAAAACTTCTTTAACAACTTAAACTGCAAAGACTACACTAACTGGTAAACAACATCACCGATCTAAATCAGGGGACTACCGGTAAAACATAGTGATACTATGAAAGATATAAACCAGTAACATCTAGATCTTCACATAACCTAACATCTCATTTCCACTTCACCCATATGCTTAAACAAGTAACACATGAGAAATATAATGACCATTGGATCAACGTGCTTTACCGCTTAATAGAAAACACTAATCATCACATGAAAAAGCATAACACATGACACACTTATTTTTCATGTGGAAACCCAACTGGGAAAAACCACGGTGGGGATGAATACCCACAAGTTGTTCTTGAACTCTTCTGAAGTCTGCTCTGTTAGGAGCCTAGTCTGGTTAAGGACTTTACAACAGATTCTGCTAGGAACCGATCCTACTAGGGATCACCCGGTTAAGGGATGGCTAAATACCTGGTTAGAGGTTAAAACCCTGTTAGAGGTTACCTTGTCAAAGGATTTAAAGAACTCAATGATTTTGAGTCACCCTATTAAAGGATTTACAAAAATCCTATTAAAGCTACCCAGTAAAGGGATTTTCCAACTGCTGAAATGGTTAGAAGTCAACAGGTAATACACTGATATGATAACAACACTCAATGCCAAAGTAGATCCACTTTAATTCCTTTACATCTGCAATCACAATCTGTAGATCTCTACTCACTACACTGGTCTAGCAAGAATCACTTCACACACATTCATTTGCCAACAACTTCAAATGATAATCATCATCGACCTTATAGACAACAATTAGGTTGGTAGCCAAACCCTAAAATCCTAAGCATCTAGGTTAACAATACAGTCGGTCCAATGTTGACCATTCAATCACATTACATAGGGTAAAACAATCTTGAACAAAACTCAAGATGTTCTCCATCTTTTTTCTTTGCCACTTCTTGAAGCTGATAACCCATCATGCGCTCTCCACCATTTACTGAGACTTCGCACATTCTCGAGGTAGATAGAATCAATCTTATTCATGCAAGATCCTCAAGGAAATCCTTCACGCGATAAGGCTAACATGGCAACATGATATGATCTTCATTTCAATGCTAACTCATCACAGGATGTCGTTGGTCGAATCACATAGACTTGGAATGTATCAACCGGAAACCTTGAATCCAAGACTACCAAGTGGTATTCATATCAAATGAAACCCCGATACAAACTTTTCTTATACTGGTTCACATTTCAACATACCGGTTCACCTTTTCACATATACCGGTTCACTTCATACCATCATACCGGTTCTCTTGCTAGTTTGTTTACTTCAATATAATGGTTCATACTTTAGCATATTGACATCAATGACAACATACAATATCATCATGTCATCAAACTATGCACATATGCCAACAGAAGGGTGCCGGCAAAGCATCCAAATAGCTAGTGTTGACATCGATGAAAAAACATCAATGCAACACATAATCAATTCCACCAAATGGCCAACAATCTCCCCCTTTGGCATTGATGGCAACACTAGATGTGAAAAACATCTAAGTACAAAGAAATTCCAAACAAGTCCCCCCTGTGGAAGATAGCCAACAAATCCCCACAAATAGCTTTGAATATCAATATCTCTATAAAGCTCTGAATTTTTTTTTTTTTTATCAATATCTCTACCCCTTTCTTTTTCTTTTTCACATCACTATCTCTCCCCCTTTGACATCAATGCCAAAAATCTGACATAAATATCAAAGCAAAAACATAAGCCTTTGAACCTCAAAGATGACTACTCCCCCTGAGCAGTAGCATCACACATTAGTGCCAGAATGAATAGTATCTCAGATAATGTATGTCAGACTGATGCCAAACCACATTAATCAAGTCTCTACTAGAGGGGTAGAAACTCCCAATCTATCTCTCAGGTACTCAAATGATTCTCCTTGGATAAAGGTTTAGTGAAAATATCTGCAATTTCGTCTTTAGTTTTCACATAAATCAGTCTAACTTCATTTTCTTCCACCTTCTGCTTCAAAAATTTCTACTTGATAGATATGTGTTTTATTTTAGAATGAAATACCAAATTCTTTGATATATCAATAGTAACAAAGTTATCATAGTGAATAAATATCAGTGCATCACAATCCACCTTTATATCCTTCAGCATTTGCTTCATCGATAAAACTTGTGTACAGTTAGTAGTAGCAACAACATACTCAACTTCAACATTAGATAGAGAAGTACATGACTTTTTCTTGCTGATCCATGAAACCAACTTTTTTTCAAGAAAGAAAGCTCCATCGGAATTACTTTTTCAGTCATCAACATCTGTATATGCATATAAAGTAAAGTTATCATCCTTAGGGTACCATAAGCCATATTTTGATGTACCTTGCAAGTATCTAAAAATCCTTTTCACCGCCATCTCATGATTTTCTCTAGGATCACTTTGAAATCTTGAAACAATACAAACAACATTCATAATGTCAGGCCTAGTTTGAGTCAAATAAAGAAAACATTCAATCATATATTTCTATCTTGTAGGATTTACCAATGTAGAAACATCTTTTCTTGTCAATTTCTTACTTGTAACCATAGGAGTACTTACTAGTTTAGAATCTCACATACCAAATTTCTTCAACAATTCATTAGCATATTTAGTTTGACAGATAAAAATACCTTTGTCATTTTGAGTAATCTACAAACCTAAGAAAAATTTCATCTCACCAATCATAGACATCTCAAATTCTTTCTCTATATTCTTAGAAAATTCTATGCACAATTTATCTTCACCTCCAAAATTAATGTCATCAACAAATACTTCAACAATTAGTATATCATCATCAATGATTTTATAAATAAAATACTGTCAGCACTGCCCTTAGTAAAACCAAGCTTCAAAATATATTTATCCAACCCTGCATACCAAGCTTTAGGTGCTTGTTTCAATCCATATAAAGCTTTTCTTAACTTGCAAACCATATATGTAACATCTGATAGTAAAAAACTATTAGGTTTCTCAATATAAACTTCCTCATCAAGATCCCCATTCAAAAATGCACATTTAACATCCATCTGATAAACTTTGTAGTTTTTATAAGCAACATAGCTAAGAAATAATCTTACAGCTTCAATCCTAGCTATAGGTGTAAAATTCTCTCCATAATCAATTCCCTCCTTCTAAGAATATCCTTTACAAACTAATCTAGCCTGATTCCTTATAACTTGACCATACTCATTCAATTTATTCGTAAAAACCCATTTAGTTCCAATAATATTTTTATTTTTAGGCTGGGGAACCAAAGTCCAAAGTCGAGATGTCAAGTACAACCAAAACATCCTGCAGAGATAGAACCTGAACCTAAGACTGAAAGATGAATAGAGCCACCCACTGTAATCTATGAGGTACCACAAGAGGAAAGAGAAGTAACCAACTACTGAGTGTGAGTCATATGGTGAGAAGCACTAGAATCTAAAATCCAAGTGGACCCATAGGTCAAAGCTCGAGTAGTGAGAGCATGACCTTTCCCTGTGGTAGGAGAAGACACCTGAGGTGAGGAGATGTGATGTTGTTGCATGGCTTCCTCTAAAGCCTCTAATCATTTCCAACACCTAGAAAGTGGATGCCCTTCCTTGCCACAAAAACTGCAAGTATCTCCTAATTTCTTCTTAGTCTTGGAGGAAGACTCACTAGAATGCAAAGATTTCCCTTTTTTCAGATTAAATGGTGGTTTAGAATCAAACTTAGGAGGTGGCTTGGAGGAATGCTCACTACTTGTAGAATTCTTCTTTGCCTTTAGTTTCTACTTTTGCTTCTCCTTAGATGATTGAGAAACCAATGCTTTGTTCTTGGACCCTAAGAGCATGTCCAATTGAGAAAGGTGAGACTACTCACGAGACAAACACTCACAAAACACATCGAAGGTAGGCATGGTAAAACAAGCACCCAAGCCATTCATGGTGGAGTAGAAAGCAGAGGCAAAAAATTGAAAAGGACCCCGAAGCTTTGAAAGGATCAAGTGAATACACTCTGGGTCTATCTCGATCTTTCCACACCATTGGAGAATAGATCTGATAGTCTTGAATTTGTTCAAAAAATCCTCAATGGTGGGAAAGGAATCAGGTAACAAGGAAACCAACTCTATCTCAATCTATAATGCCTGGATCTCATTAACTCTCATGAAGAGAGTCTCAAACTTCAACCACATATCTCGAGGAGTGAGCAAAGCATCAAGGTGAAATAGAAGACTATTAGAAACATGTAATGAGAGAAAACTCATGGCCTCATCCATCTTGTTTCTATGCTGAAGAATCTCAAAAGGATGTTGCAATAGAGGTTGACCCTCATCCAAACAAGACCACAACCATCGTTCCTTGAGAAGCCTCATGATGCGAGGCTTCCAAGTGTGATAGTTGTGTGATGTCAACAACTCAACTAAAGAGTCCACCATGAAATTTTGCACCTGTACCTGCTTGTGTTTTTAATTATTATGTGATCTTTCAGAATAGACAGAAGATGCAGAAGGGTTTGTTTGTTTTGAGAGTTTTGGTATTCTAGATTTCTGATATAAATGATAGAAAGCAAGAAAATAAACCCCTCCCCACAAGAGATAAACCCAAACCCTAGTACATACTAGTGAGAATGAAGCAGTGCATAAGAAAAAAACTTCAAATTGAAATATCTGAGAAACAAGATCACATATCTTAATAGAGCATGTTGAGAGATTTCCAACGCCTATTTGTTTTCAAAAAACGGAGCCCGTTTCCACATTCTATGGCCCTGAAAGTACATAAACGTGACCCAACTTTGACTGGAAAGAATTATAGTCAAACAAAAAACTTGAAAAAAAATTCCAACACCATGAGGTTCGGCTCGGAACCAGGTTTCCAACTCCTATTCTTTTTTGAAAAAATGACTCCGTATGCTCAAGATAGGAAGAAAAAACCAACCCCCCCTACAAAGGCAAGAGAGAGGGCACACAGAGGCTATCTGGTGGTAGGGCCGAGTGGAGGTGGCCTGGGGGCTGCACTCCAGTGGCGTAGTAGCAGAGCGGGCAACATAGGGGGTGGCGGCCGGGAAGCAGGGGCGAGAGGGGTTTTTCGGCGGGCAGGGTGTTCAAGCGGGCGGGTGGAGGCCGGCAGGGCCTGAGCTGTCAGGGTCGGTGGCACGTGGTATGGGCCTGTTGCAGGGCCAAGGGGCCCACGGTACCCTGCGTACCATGGGTTGTAACCCCCAAAAAAAAATTTGTTTATTTTTTTTTTTAAACTTTTGCAAAATTTTTGAATGATGTTTTTTTTAAAAAAAACAAATTTTGGCTTGCATGCTGTAAAAAGGCAAAAAATTGTTTTTTTGAAAAAAAAATTCTCGAACTATGTGCCAGGTTCGTACAAAGGCTCAGGTGTCAAAAGTGATCAATATTTATATGACCATAGGGTTTTTTGGGCCTTTTAAGAATGACAGTGAGGTCCGTTTAGGCCCAAAGTGCTCAAAAAAAAGGCCTATCCTTAGGTGCACAAAAAAACTTTTGAAACCCCAGATCTGCTTCCAATGCAAAACAACTCAAAACAAGAATAGGTAGTTTCAGATTTGAAGCTTTGATACCATGTGAGAGTTGATAAATACAACACTAGAGGAGCCCAAATGATCTTTGCAAGCTAAATAAACTTGTTACAAGGAGAAGCAAGGAAGCAACAGAGAAAAACCATAAAAACAGGAAATGCTCAAGAATATGAGAGCTTTTTATTCATAAAAATGTGTAATAGAATAATTATACAAAAGAAAAGAATTCAACCTCTAATAGGTCAAAAAAACCTAAAAGGGAAAACCCTAGGCTTGCACATAATAATTAATAAAAGAATTAATTATTATGCACCTAATGTTAGCTTAAGTGTAAAAGAGATGAAGGGGAACTTAATTAATTAAACAAATGTCATTTAATTAATCAAGTAAAGACCTGATTACTCTAATAGGTTTAAGCTCTGTCAGATACCTCTACCATAAAATTTGCTTCACTCTGCTCTGCTCTTATTTTCTCATAAAATAATTACATCATAATGCATATACAATTATTCGCTCTCATATACCACTTGCATTCATTACCTAATTACATATTCTTACTTTGATTACATACCTACAAAATGACCTATAAGATATCATACATATATGAGTCTTTACAATACATCATGTCAGCTATACAAATAATTACAATACAAAACAATGTAATTTCCATGTCGGCTAGGAGTGCCAGTAAGATCTTCTGTCGGTGTAGATTGAATGCCAGTGAGAATAATCTTGTTGTAACTGCCAGTGCCGATAGATGATGTATGTTGTTGGTATAACATGTGAACCATGTTACCAGTTGGTTGCCATCAATGATAATATCAACTATTCTCATCTGAGTGTATAATGCCAACAATCTCCCCCTTTGGTATTGATGGCAATACTCATGAGAAAAATCCAAAAACTGATATCCAAAAATGAAGTCCAAAATTGATCTAGGAATAAGAGTGCTCCCCTTGAGAAAATGATCTCTTTTATATATTTTTCTCCCACATTACTACTCCCCCTTTGACATCAATGACAAAGGATGTCAAAAAGAATCAAAGAGTTCAAAATTTACCTGAAAGCTTGTAGCTGGTTATGTACAATCTGAAATATATCCGCTAAAATCAGATTAAGACTACATGAATTTAGTGCTATTAGAAATAATGATATCAGTTTGTCTAATCATACTAGTTAGATAATGCATCTATTTCTCCAGTGATCTTTCTCCTTGAATGGTTTCTTTAGACAACTCAATCTGCTGCATTTGAAGGTTGTCCAATCTAGATGATGGGGGGGTTACTCAAAGAGAGCTATTTCCTTGCTTAAGGGTAGTCAGATGTTATCCTTGTGGGCTTCATACTTTGTTCATATTTTCTTCTAATCAATTTATACACCTAAGCTCTCTAGGAGTTATCCCAATCCAGGTGTACTCACTTGTTGCTCAAGCATGGTTGAGATTCACCAGGGTAAATCCAACCTTACACTCTAAAACTCCTAACAAGTGCTTGCAAAGGGTGTAGTAGGTACTTGGGATATTTTTCAAGGTCAATCAATTGGTTTTGAGTGAGGGTTTCATTCTTTTCCCCATCACTCCTTTCTTTTCCTATTTTTGAGGCCTAGTAGCCCTAAAGCCCCAATTAGCCCTATCTAACTAGATTTTGTGGATTTTCTCCCAATTTCTCCAAAGACCCACACAAACTCTTTGCTGATCAGGATACCCTTTTGGAAGTACTTTCTAACTTCTAAATTTAGGAATCTCAGTCTAACCGTATAGGTACAAAACTTGAGAAATGCTTATTTTAGGTAGTTTTGGGCTTGTTTTGGTCTTTTCCCAAGGGTTAGGTGTCTTCCTTCATGTGCCACACCTCCAAATTCACACATATATTCTTCCACACATCACTTATTCATCCCAAACACTCTTCAACTCCAACCCTGCTCATTCCTACAAACACTTGCATAATCTCATTCATTTCCTAATTGGGCTATGACTAAGCTCACCTAGGAAATTATGCTCATTGGCCTTTCAATAACCTCAAAAGGAAAATGAAATCTATATACACTATACAAAGGTTCCATGGCTCTAGTCCCAAGGGTTATTGAGAATAACTCAAAGGACTTCAAGTTGGAAAACCCTTACTTAGGTCGAGAGCTTACAAAATTGGAAACTCAATTCAAACCTACAAATAAACTAATCAAATTTCTTCCTGAGCACTACAAGAACATGTACAAAATAACAAGCAAGGTACATCAATTCAATTAATCCATTGAGTATGGATTGTTGCTCCAATTCTTGACAATTGCAATGTAAAACTTCAAAAATAGTCTCGAAATGTATTCCAATCTACTCTGGGCATTAAAAAACCTCATTACATTGATTATTAAAGCTTTTATATTCCATTTTTTTCCTAACTAACTCTCCATCAGTTCCCTAACCAACCCTTTGCACCAAAATGCAAAAAGTTGCTTAACGTTGCAAAAAGTTGTCAAGCAACTTTGACAACTTTTGCCAAAAAGTGCATTTTGGCCTTAAATGCTTGATTCTCTCCTCCAAACCATCTAATATGACTAAAAAACATTACATTGACATTTCAAAATTCCAAACAAGGCTATTCAAGGCATTTTTCATCAAAATGCAATAATTTGCCATTTTAGGCTTACAAGCCAAAATTGAGCAAATGCTTTGTCCTAAGGACAGTCAACCTACCTAAGGACTACAAAAATATATTAAGACCTAAGAGAATACTCTTATCCACCATTCCAAACCAACTTATAAACAAATACACCAAAATGAAGAAACTAGACACAAAACTAGGTGCTCCTACACCATACTCCCCCAAAGAAAAGAAGTCAAGTGACTCCTCGAGGCATCAAAGAAAATGGAATTCCATGATTAGAGAAGTTTTCCTTAGGTATCCAAGTAGCCTTTGATGCTATAAGGTGCTTCCACTTGACCAAGTGCTCCATGTAGGTGGTATGCCTTGTTTTCTTCAAAATTCTAGAATCTAACACCTTCTCAGCTTGGGGAATGGGTGCAGCTAGTAAGGGCAGGTCTGAAAGTGCTTGAGATACCTCTAAAACTCTATTATCTTCTACTAGAAGTGTTCCCTTATGCTCAAGCATCCATTATGCTTTTCTTGCATCAAGTTTTCCCTCATAGATCCTCTAGGCACACATAGTTGTCCTCCTTTGAAAAAAAGGCCATCATACAAGGTGTAGTCTGCATACTCACTATGGAAATGGTTTCCAAATCCTTGGAAAACCTAATAGACAATAGCAAAATCTTCATCTTCTTCATACAAATTCTTGAAGCTATCCACTCCAATGCTTTTGAGATGCACTTCTTGCACTGTTAGTAACCTCCTACTCAATGCATCATCTACCTTATTACATTGTCCTTTCTTGTTCTTGATGGTAAAGGTGTATGGCTGCAAATACTCTACCCATTTAATATGCCTATGGTTTAACTTTTCTTGTGAATTAAGAAAGCTAAGAGCTTGATTATCAATGTAAACCACAAATTCCTTAGGTAACAAATAATGCCTCCACTTCCTAAGTGATTGGACAAGTGCATACAATTCCAAATCATAGGAGGAATACCTTTTCTTTGCATCATTGAGTTTCTGATTGAAGAAGGCAACTGTTCTATTGTCTTGACTGAAAACTGCTCCAACCGCTATGTTGCTTGCATCACATTCAATTGTGAAGTTTGTCAAAGCTTGGTAGGATAAGTACCAGTTGAGTAGCCACCTTTGTCTTCAGGAGATCAAAGAATCTTTATGCTTTCTTTGTCCATACAAACTTAGTTCTCACACCTCCCTTGATTGTCTCAAGCATGGGTGCACATTTTTCACTGAACCCTCTAATGAACTTTCTATAAAACTGAGCCAAGCCATGGAAACTTCTCACTTCACTTTCTATCCTAGGTGTAGGCCAATTGATTATGGCTTCCACCTTAGAGGTATCCATCTTCAAATTACCTCTTTAGACTACAAACCCAAGATACACCAATTCCTATTTCATAAACTCACATTTCTCCAAATTGATGGTTAGTTGTTCATCACATAGTTTACTCAAGACAATTTCTAAATGCTTAAGATGCTCATCTTTAAACTTGCTAAAAATTAAGATGTCATCTAAGTAAACAACAACAAATTTACCAATGTAGTCCTTGAGTACTTCATTCATGAGCCTCATGAATGTGCTAGGGGCATTTGTGAGTCCAAATGGCATAAAAATCCATTCATAAAGTCCTTCTGTAGTATTGAAGGTTGTCTTCCATTCATCACCCTCCTTTATTCTGATTTGGTGGTAACCACTCTTAAGATCTATCTTAGTGAAGTATTCAACACCCCCCAAACAATCCATCAAGTCTTCAATTCTTGGGATGGGAAATCTATATCTGACAGTAACCCAGTTTATGGCTCTAGAGTCAGTGCAAAGTCTCCAAGTACCTCCCTTGTTTGGAGCCAAAATGGTGGGTATCGCACATGTGCTGATGCTCTTCTTGATTAGACCATTATCTAGGAGTTTGTGTATTTGCTTGGCTATCTCTTTGTTTTGATCTGGTATCATTTTATAAGCTGCCTTATTGGTTAAGGAAGCTTCGGGTATAAAGTCTATTTGATGACTTATGGCACGTTGAGGAGGCAATGTAGCTGGCGTTCCATCACTAATGATGTCCTCAAACTGATCTAGAACCTACTGCACTTCTTTAGGAATACTCACCTTCTTCTCCTTGCTATCCTATTTTGGCTTCACAACAATGGCAAACCCCACTCCTTCTCCCTCTTTGAGTGTGTTGATAAAATATTTCTCACCAACCAGCAGCACATTAGGACCTTTGGATCTTCCCTCTACTTGGTCTCCTATGGACTGGATTTTTTAGGTGGTTCCATCTTTTTAGAAGGTATAAGCATTCTTCTCTTCATGATGTATTGCCTTTCTATCAAAATTCCGTGGCCTACCTAGGAGTAGGTGGCAAGCATCCATGGGTAAGATATCACATAATATTTTGTCTTTGTAACCTCCAATGGTGAACTCAACCCAAGTTTGTTCATTTACAAGAACATGCTAACCTTTGTTGAGCCATGTAACTCTATAGGGACCACTATGTGGGATTCTTGGCAAATTGAGTTTACTCACTACTGCCTCTAACACTATGTTGTCTATGAATCCTGAATCCACTACCACTCTACATACCTTTCCCATATCTTACATTTTATTCTAAACAAGGATCTCATTTGGCTAGGTTCCTCCTTAACCAATTCTTTAATCAAGACTCTCCTTATCATGAGGTTCTCTCCAACCTTTGAATCCAAGCTTACTTTTGATACTTTCATATTTGCTGCATCCTCTTGAGCATAATTTACTCTCCTCTCACCTCCTTGGGATGAAGAAGACTTCTCAGGGAATCTATAGGCCAAGTGTCCAAGTTGATGGCAGTTGTAGCACTTCATGGTGGAAAAATCGGACCCTCTTCCTGATCCACTAGACTTTCCTCTACTAGAGTTGCTAGATCCCCTTCCTCTATAGCCTCTCTTGCTATTGGAATCCCCACTTTTCTCAACCAACTTAGATTCCCCCTGAGGTCTTTGGTCTACACTTCTTCCACCAAAACTACCTCTCTGACCTCTGCCTCTGTTGCTTTTTTCTTGTTTCTTCTTACTCTTTTCTTCCACTCTTAGTGCCAACTGATAGCACTTGTGCATGGTATTGGGGCATAACAAGCTTAATTCCTCTTGGATATTCCATCTCAAGCCATTTAAGTATCTAGCTACCTTGATGTTCTCATTCTTTACTACCTTGGATCTTAGACACAACTTCTAAAATTCCTGAGTATAGCTGCTCACATCCAAGTCTCTTTGCCTCAAATTTTGTCTCCTCTTGTGCAACTGGATCTCATAATCCTTAGGGATGTATGCCTCTTTCACCTTGGCTAACATGCCCTTCCACATAGCTATGGGGTTCTTGCCCTCTTTTTGCCTCTCTTCTTGGATAAATTTCCACCAAGTCAATGCTGCCCCTCTTAATATAGACTTGGCCACCTTCACCTTTTATGCCTCATTGATTCCATCACATTCAAAGTGATTCTCCAATCCCTCTATCCATTCCAAGACTACCTCAGGCTCCATTTTTCGATAAAAAAGTGGCACTCCTTCTAGGGATTTTTCTCCTAAGGCTTTAATTGCTATAAGGAAAGGTTCTTTAGGTATAATAAGGTCTAGTTCAGGAGTCTTATCCTCTTCTACAACTTATTTTCCCTTCCCTTCATTGACCTTGATTGTCACTTTCTCAATTTTATCTTCAACTGCATCTAGTTTGCTCTCCAGTTGTAATAATATTTCTCTGAGGAGCCTATTTTCTTCTTCTTGGTCTTCTACCTTCTTTTCTAGCTCTGCATTGGTCACCATCCTTAAACTATTCTCTCCTACTGATTCAGTGTCTGTCATATGTTGGCTTCTTCCCAAATCTTGGAAGCTCTGATACCACTATGATGGGAAGGTTACTCAAAGAGAGTTATTTCCTTGCTTGAGGGCAGTCAGATGTTATCCTTGTGGGCTTCATACTTTGTTCATATTGTCTTCTAATCAATTTAGACACCTAATCTCTCTAGGAGTGCTCCCAATGCAGGTGTGATCACTTGTTGCTCAAGCATGGTTGAGATTCACTAGGGTAAATCCAACCTTACACTCTAAAACTCCTAACAAGTTCTTGTAGAGGGTGTAGTAGGTACTTGGGATATTTTTCAAGGCCAATCAATTGGTTTTGAGTGAGGGTTTCATTCTTTTCCCCATCGCTCCTTCCTTTTCCTATTTTCTAGGTCTAGTATAGAGCCCCAATTAACCCTACCTAACCGGTTTTTGTGGATTTTCTCCCAATTTCTCCAAAGACCCACACAAAATATTTGTTGATCAGGATATCCTTTTTGAAGTGATGCTCTACAAAAAGGATTAGAAAATCTGTTCGATGACAACACACACAAGAGCACATGAAACAAACGTTAGTGTTAGCAACAAAAGATTATCCTAAACAGGCATATCAAGAGAGATATTAAGCATGAAATAGAAAGCATACAAACATAGAATAGATAAACTATACTCCTCCAAATTCTAATCAAGATTCTCATAGTCTCTCCTCCCTTGTTCCTCTCCTCTACAAGTTCCACATGAGTGTAGCTCTGAGCTTTTAGCACTAGCCATGGATGCCATATGGAGATTCAAGATGGTTGAATATGATAAAAAAATGCTATGCAAGTGTAGATAGTGATGCTATGAAAAAGCTCTATGCTAATACTAGTATAACAACAATACTCTAATGCTTCCTTCTTTGCTTGAGGAGAAGGGTTCTATTTATAGAAGAAATAGGGAAATGAAGGGTTAAGATTGAACAATCTTAACAAGGGTTAGGATTGAAAGATATCCAATCCATGTGAGACTTTCAACTGAATCCCATGTTGACAAGTGTCAACATGAAGAGGCTTGAGAGGAGAGATAAGGAACATTAAATGCTTGAGGGGACATGATGGTTACCTTGGGGGGTTGGGTTAGGGTTAGGTTAATGGATATTCCTTTTATCCAAAGGATAAATGAATGTGCAAGGGTTAAATGGTTACCTTAGTCAAAGAAATAAATGATTTGAAGAGATCCATGAGTCAAAAGGATGGTTAAGTTAGAGGAAAGTCTCTAACCAAAGGTAAAAGGTGAGTTAACCATAAATGGTTATGTAAGAGTCTTTAATAGTTTGGAAGACTTTAGAGGTTAACCATTTGAAGACATAAAGCCTTTAATGGTTATTGAAGACTTTGGAGGTTTTTGAAAAGTGACTTCTTTTTATTTAGGAATGTGACAATGATTAGGATAGGGTTAGGACAATTAGAAGGAGTTAGAAGAATCTAGAAGGGATTTAGGCATGCAAGTGGATTTTGTAGGAGAATGCAAGTGGGAGGAATTTTGGGATTTTCAATTGAAATAAAATTATTTATTTCAATTAAATGGTGTAATTTGCATTTGGATAGATATTTAAATAAATATTAATTTATTTAAATGTGAATGTGAATTTTGGATTTTATTTAAATAAATCTTAATTTATTTACATGAGAAAAAGGAAGATAAAGCATTAAATGCTTGAAGACTTTGAGGGAAACCATTAAAGGCTTGAGAAGACTCTAGAAAAAAGCCATTAAGTTTGAAGACTTTAAGGGAAACCATTAAAGGCTTGAGAAGACTCTAGAAGGAAGCCATTAAGTTTGAAGACTTTAAGGGAAACCATTAAAGGTTTCAAGTGGGTGAGGATAAATAGGATTTTAATTAAATAATTTATTTATTTAAAATAGTTGTGCAACTTGCATTTGTAGGAAAATGCAAGTGGGTGGAGGATAAAGGTGATTTAAATAAATGATAATTTATTTAAATGTGAGAGATGGGATTTTGGGGGATTTAAATAAATATTAATTTATTTAAATGTGAGAGAAGATTAAATTAAACAAATATGATTTATTTATTTAATTAATGGTCTAAATTTGGTTAAGTGAATTAAATCAAATAAATTGAACAATTTATTTAATTAATAGGAGAAGAGGGTTAAGATGAATTAATTAAATATTAATTTAATTAATTATTGATTGATGGTTAAATAATCAAATAAGTACTAAATATTCATTTAATTAAGTGCATAGATTTATGTGACTACAGGAAGTACTTTCTAACTTCTAAATTTAGGAATCTTAGTTTGACCGTATAGGTATGGAACCCAAGAAATGCTTGTTTTAGGTGGTTTTGGGCTTGTTTTTGTCTTTTTCCAAGGGTTAGGTGTCTTCCTTGATCATCCACACCTCCAAATTCACACATATGTTCTACCACATATCACTTGTTCATCCCAAACACTCTTCAACTCCACCCTTGCTCATTCCTGCAAACACTTGCATAATCTCATTCATTTCCTAACCGGGCTATGACTGAGCTCACCTAGGAAATGATGCTCATTGGCCTTTCAATGACCTCCAAAGGAAAATAAAATCTATATACACTATACAAAGGTTCCATGGCTCCAGTCCCAAGGGTTATTGAGAAGAAATCAAAGGACTTCAAGCTGGAACCATGTCTACCTCTGGGCCTCTCAAACCCTTACTTAGGTCGTGAGCTTACAAAATTGGGAAATCAATTTAAACCTACAAATAAACTAATCAAATTGATTCCTGAGAGCTACAAGAACATGTACAAAACAACAAGAAAGGTACAACAATGCAATGAATCCATTAAGTATGGATTGTTGCTCTAATTCTCGACAATTGTAATGTAAAACTTCAAAAATGGTCTCGAAATGTATTCCAATCTACTCTAGGTGTTGAACAACCTCATTACGTTGATTCTCAAATCTTTTATATTCCATTTTTGTCCCAAATAACGATCCATCGGTTCTCTAACCAACCCTTGTCTAGGGTTTTAGGTTGTTGTTGAATCACCGCTTTGTGTTCATCTGAGTGTTTGCAAATTGAATTTGAATCTCCTTCACGATTTGTCAATTTCTTGAAATCTTAGCTCAAATTGCCTTTTCTTTGCTCTGCACTTTGAAAAACTTTTCTTAGCTCAAAAATAGATAGTAAGAAATGATTTGAAATATGCTTTTATACATGTCTCTCACCTACCACCATTAATGCTCCTCTATTAGGGCGTAAACCCTAATTTGTCTTTTTACCATTTTTGATCTTCAGCCAAGCGACAGGTATCACATACCAGTTAAGGTCATTTACTAGTGTAAACTAGGGGTTCGAAAACATTTCGCCATTTTTCTCCCCCTAAGCCTTTTTGGAGTTTAGTTTGTCGGTTTCGATATTTCCACACTAGGTGCAGAAACCAGTTCCACTTCCAACATTGTTGGTTTCTTCCTCCAAGTTTTGTTCATGTCTGCTTGAATTGTTTCAACATCAATTTCTCCTTCCTGAGTGACCAGTATATCATCAGATATACTCTTTCTGCTTCTGCAGAATCTTGCAATGTGACCCGGTTTGTTGCAGTGATAGAAAACCAATCCAGGTGCTCTCCAAGGTCCATTGTTCATGTTTCCATTCTTCCTTCTGCATGTTGTAGCAGTGTGACCATGACCATGATAGATCATCCAATTTTCTCTCCATCCGGTTGCCACTTGATGGCCACCACTTCTTGGCTGATGATTGAAGACATTAAATCGATTGTGGTTCCAGTTCACAAAAGGTTCAAGACAAATTCGTTGGGTCCCTTGAGGATATCTTCCAGTGTTATCCATCACAGACCTACATTCAAATGCTCTATGCCCAAACTTGTTGCATGCATAACAATGACCATTGGACTTATTGGATCTAGGTACATTGTTAATAAAGTAAGGAAAGTTATTGTAGGCTTTGTTCCTACATACATTGGCAGTGTATCCTTCTTTAAGACAGTTAAAGCAAACAGGTTTGAATTTTTTCTTACCTTTTCCTTTGAGTGCGGTTGCTTCTTTGATGCTTCAGCATTTGTTCCTGAGGATTCTCCTTCCTCATGTCCAGAGAAGCCAAGTCCATTGGTATACTTTGCTGGTCTAGATGACTCAAGCTTTTGCTCTAGCTTGACAGTACTTTTGCTGAACTTAGCAAGTATTTCCTTTGACTCAGAGAGTTCTTTGGAAATAGTAGTATTTGTCTCCATTAGGCTTGCATTTTCAGAGATGGCTATGTTTAGTTCTCCTTGTACTCCTTCTTTTTCCATTCTGCTCTCATAAAGGCAAGCAGTCAGTGCACTAATCTCTTGTTTCAACTTGGAGATCTCATGATCTCTGTCCTTTACTAGATCTTCAGCTTTCCTCCGGTTCTCAAGCTCTTGACTAAACTAGATAATCAAACCTTCCAACTCCTTTCTCAGATTGGAGTTTGAATCATTTAGCTTATTTACTTCTGCAATCATGGCTTCCATATTTGCTTCATCTTCAAAACTATTTTTAGATAGCTCCATCAACTTCTCTATATGTTCTTTCCTTTTTGCTTGAGATGCCTTGTATTTGACCATAAGATCATCATAGGCTTTCTTAGACTGAGTGAGTTGTTGAGTAAGTTCCCTCAAGGTGTATTCTCCCATATCTCTTTCCAAGTGGTTAAACTTATAGAAAGGTTGGCTCTGATACCAATTGATGAATACTAAGAGGGGGGGGAGGGGGTGAATTAGTATGCCAAAAATCACTGCACTAAAACACTTAAATAGTCTGAAGATAAACCGGTAAAAAAGTTTAACACACAGACCGGTTATCACACATGCAAACCAAAATGCAAATAAAGCATTCACCCACAAAAGCAATACAACCATAACACAAGATATTTGATGTGGAAACCCAACTAGGAAAAACCATGGTGAGATGGAACTCACAAGTCACTATCTGCAGAATAGAAATTAGACTGGTTAAGGTCAGACCGGTTAAGGTCTTACAATGTTCTTCACCAGAACAGATCTTGCTAGGAATCTCAATCTCTATTAGGAGATAAGTTTGATTAAAGACTACTTTGCTAGAGGATTTTAGATTCACAGAGGTGAACCACCTTGTTAGAGGATTTTACAAAGGCTTTTGGGCCCACCTGGTTAAGGGCTACAGACTTGTCAAAGATGTGAGTAATCAACAAGTGTTTGATCTATCTAATAGCACAAACTGCTTGGTTAGATCCAGTATAGCTCACTGCTAATGCATTCCAGCATTACTTCAGTCTTATCTATCTCTTACTTAGTTACAACTTGATCTTCTCAGATAAGATCTCTCTTACAACAACTCATCAACCACCTTAAACCCTAGTCACAACATAAACCCCTTTTCCGCAACAACCTAAAACCTTAGACATGATGTCCTTTTAAAGGATTTTGATTTCATGTCAGTCCAATAGGATTACATTACAATTTCCTAGGTTTAATGAATCTAGACATACTCAGTAACATGACACAAGAAGCACCGTCAGTGTGTCGAAACCATCAAACAATCAGTGGATTGTTAACTCATCACAAAATGCTGGTTGGTAACTCATCACAGAGTATTACTGGTTCATACAAAATACCAGTTTCCAGTTTGACAAATGAAGACTGGTAAGAATGTGTTATGTCTCTTTGCTCCCTTGTACCGCTTGAGATCTACGAACCGCTTGGGGTCGACATGCCGCTTTAGATCGGGAAACACATTCTGCAAAATCACCAATAGTCTAAAGACTATAATACAACATACTAGTTGGACCATATACTGGTTGAGCTCTAGCTCATAAATATAAAGTGGATCTCAATACAAGTGTGTGTCCATCAATGACAATCACAACATAAACATCAAAAATGTCAACAACTACTTTCCATCGTGATATAGCGACCACTGTCAGATCATCCGTCTGATCGTCAAATCTTCCTTGACTTACCCACCTATTAAATCAACTAGGCTACTCTCTCTTATAGTGGGCCCACCACATGTCACTTCCTAATTTGCACTAAGCCGACCTTGACCGCCACCTCAACTGCCACCTTGCTAGTCACTATGTCATGGGGGATAACTAGCAAGCACCTTCATCTCATGGTATAGCGACAACCATTAGACCAGCTCAGACCTACTCGATCCTTAATACCTAAACCACTCACCTTTTCCACATGTGCTTTATTGCTAAGTCGTGGGGGATAACTGGCGAGCTTCTTTCCATCGTGGTATAGCGACCACCATTGGATCTTTTGTATCACTGTCTGATCTTCCTTGATCTGCCCGACCTTTACCTTGGCTGATTTGCTCCCTTCTACTGCATTTCACCACATGTCATCCACTGGTTCATTCATGAGATCCATCTGGGTGCCACCCTCTAATCGCCATGTGTCTTTGGTTTGGTTGGCTTGTTCGATATTATTGTTTTGGTCAAACTTCCTCCCTCGGTGAGCTGTTCATATGTCTCATCAGTACTGTAGTTTCACTGACACCTTTATTTTATTGGTGGGACCAGTTCTTATTTCTTCAATGTGATTCATGTTGATGGAATTGATTCTTTCTGTGAGTCCTTTTAGAGATCCATCGCAACCAAGGTTTGTTTGATAAGTCACTCTTGGTTTGTCTACGTATCCAGCTGGCCACCATTTGGACACCACCTATTTGCCACCTGTCTCGAGGGTATTCATTTTGGGCACTTCACAACCATGGTACAATGATAGTCATGGATAGCCCCAAAATTTCACTCCACCGTTGATCTCCCTTAGATTTGTCGTTGGATCTCAGCGATCTACTTGATCTTTAACTTCCCCCTTTTATGCACATGCTTTATCGCCAAGTCGCGGTGAGTATTCGACGAGCATATTTCTATCACGGTATAGCGATCACCGTTGGATCATCTATGATCACCGTCCAATCTACCTAACTTTCTTGACCTTTAGCTTCTTCTTGCCAGCCTGTCACAAAATTTGGATGCCTTGAGATGTGCACACATGCGAGGGGCCCACTGACGTTGAGCTTACACTTGCCAAAATCCCTTAAGCTTTAACACTTAATATGTGTGGGGCTTTTCTTTTAAATATTAAAACTCTCCTCCCCACCACCAATGCAAGATAAATACTTCTTCTTGCCTGGCAACTGAAATTGCTTGGAAGTTTCAAAACCCTTACTTTGTCTACAACCACGCGACCCCTTCTAGCTCACGGAAGGGAAGATTTTGGTTCTACACTTTCCAATTTCCTTTGCTTGGATTTTATTTCATTAATCGGATTTCCTAAGAGTTTCATGGCCTACATGACAGGCACACGAGGGAAGGGTACTGGCTCCATTTTTCATGCCTTCAAACTGGTGATTCAGGGTGATTCATTAGGTGGCATATTGAAAGTGCAGAGAAGAATTTAAAATGGGCCTCTCAAATTGACTCAAATTTTATGAGTCCCAATAGAACCTATCATGTTATCTGCTATATCATCAATCTCCTTTTGTTTTTTCTTTATCTCTTCATCAATATCCTCTATTAGGTGTTGACGCTTGCATGCCTCCTTATACAATTCTTTATATTCCAAAATAGTGGAATTAAGTGTCGGTAATAAAGAATCAATATGCTTAGTACAGTCCTTAATAGTCTTATCAAAGAATTCACCTTTCTCCTTATTAACCCTTTCCTTAACAGTCTCTTCATTAATTTTATCTACAGTTAGAATATTTGAAGCAATGAATTTGGACAATCTGTCCAATTTACCTAAAGATCCAGAAATATGATCTATCTTACAATTTGGTGCAATCATTTTCAAAATAGGCAATGTATCATCAATGGCCTTAAATGCTAAGGCATTGCATTCAGTGATCTGCTTTATGGAATCTAAAAGTACATCTGTCACATTAGTAGGTCTATAATCCATGGTGGAAGTGCTAGGCGGAGTGTGAGGTTATGTAGTTGGTTTCTTCTCATCTCCAGATTCCTTAACAACTTCTGTTATCTTGTTTCCATCATTGACCTTTTCTTTATTCACTATTTCTTCCTTATGCTCACTCTATTTTTCAGTTGTTGGGAAATGCACACTCCAATGATAAATTGTCGATGATTGAAGGTATTGTCATTGATGGCAACCTTGCAATCCTATGGCACCGACAGACACCTACACCGACAGATAGTTTACCAGCAGCGGCAAAGATGATTACCGACACCCCAGCCAACAAGATTTTGTTTATTACATTTTGTATTTAATTGTAATATCTTTGTGTAAGTTGACAAGGAGGATTGTAATAGGACTCATATATAAGTATGAGATCTTGTAGATCATTTAATATATGTGGACATGGTCAGATTATTGCAGAAGTAATATGTGAATAGTAAGGTAGATTTTGGAGTAAGGTTTATGGTTATTTTGTGAGCTTAAACTGGTACTGAACCTAGCATAGCAGATGCTGAACTGAAGTAGTACATGATATTGGATTTGCATAATCCATTTTTGTAAGTCAGTGAGACTTCCCTTTTTGTAATTAAGTAGTGAGCTTTAGGCAATTGGCCTTCATGCATGTGCGGGCCCCTATTGTAAGTAATATTCATTTATTGGCCAGTGAGTGAATATTGTGGGTCACAAATCCCACCGAGGTTTTTCCCACACCAGGTTTCCTCATTAAAAATATTGTGTTATGGTGTGCTTTCTATGTTGTGGTTACTGTTCTTATTTACTGCATTAATTCTTGTTTATCGGTACACTGTTTTGGAATGCAATTTGCTTAATAAGATTAAAAAATCTGTAAACCAACAAGATACTGATTCACCCCCCCCTCTTAGTATCTTTGGGAATCCTAACAATTCATATTAGAGCCTGGTCCTTTTTTTTCAAAAGCCTAACAACTTGAGGAAGATTCTGACACCGATATAGATGGAAAACTTGAGAATGCAATTGGAAACAACTCTTTCAGATTATGATGCAGAAAAGTTGAAAAATATCAAACTTGAAGATGATCTAAAGATTGCACAGGAAGTCATTCAAGGACTTCAAGAAAATCTCACTATTGCTAGGAACAAAAGAAGAGAACTTTATGAGAAGATACAGAGTGATGATAATGAAAAAGAAACTCTTAATGATCTTGTAAGAAAGATGAAGCAAGAAAACATGACCTTGAGGAATGAGATGCAAGATATGACTATGAGATTTTGTAAAGACATTGAAGATAGAAAGAAGAATGAAGATGACTTGACTAGGAGAATCAATGATGCTAGAAATGAAAATCTAAGACTCGGTCATGAAAATGATATGTTGAAGACATATATGATTCACTTGGAACATGATAAAACTGAACTCATGAGACAAAAAGATTTCTTGGAAAATGAGTTGGCTACTACAAATCAACATAAGGATAAATTCAAAAAAAGTTCAGAAGAACTTGATGACATGCTGAAAAATCAGAAACCTAATGGAGATACTAATGGTCTTGGCTTTGAAATTGGTGAAAGCTTTGGTACTGCAAACAATCATGATCACATTAAACTGGTAAGACAACCTAATACCTACAAATTTAATGGGAAATGCTTTAATTGTAACAAGTATGGTCATAGATAAAATTAGTGTAGATCTAGAAACTATCAGAACACTAATGCACCCACTGGTCAATGTTCTAAATGCAACAAAATTGGTCACAATTCAGAAAATTGCAGAATGAATGTAAGTTGCTATGTTTGTGGAAGATTTGGGCACTTATCTAATAAATGCAGAACACATACTAGCATAGGATATGGAAAAGCTATTCAGAAAAATAATGTGACTTGTTATGCTTGCAACAAGATTGGACATATTGCAAAATTTTGTAAAAGTAAGGCATCATCGACAAATAACAAAGGACCCAGTTTGAAAGGTAAAGAGAAAATTGATGAGGTAAAGCAAGAATTTTCAAAACAATGGATTAGAAAGTCAGATCAGAATGTTAATGAAATTATTTCTTCACCAATAGAATAGAGTATCACTCCACCGGCAGGAGATTCTTCATCTAACTAAAAAGAAATCCCTTGGGGGTATAGAAACAAATTGAAAACATGCTAGTTTACCCTCGGTTGATGGTAAGAAGATGAAATGCTTCTTTACCGACATATGGGTTAAGTTTTCACTTAATCAGAAGGCATTTATTGTGGTAGTTGAAGGAAATGATATTATAAAGCAAGTTTTTTTTACTCTCTCTTTCTCACCGAGCATTCAAATTTCCTTAGAGCACAAAAAACCCGAGCGAAGGCATCCATAGCGAAGTGAAGAAAATCATTCAAGAATTCAAACCTAAAGGTAGATTAAGGTATTTATACAATGTCTTGCTCCTCTCAACCTGAATTCATTGCAAACCCTATTGTAATTGAAGTGGTTAAACACCCTAGGCCCATATTTAAGATAATACCCGAAGTAGCGAAGAAGGATGACACCCTAGGAGCACTTTCTAAAATACCCAAAGGAGTTGCTTATGTTGAAGACCCTAGAATGGAGTTACTTTTGGATATCTTTAACAACATGGGAGATGACAGGGAGAAGAACATAATTGAACACTTTCAGGCACTAATGGCTAGAATGAAGATTAGGGAAAGACTATCTCAATCCATAGTTGACAAATACCAAAAGGAAATATGCTTTGTTATAAAGAAGGATGAAATCTGGATGGAGGTAGTGGTTCCAAGAACAATTTGGGTAACTGAAATGGGTTATGAGGCAGATGAGAACATAATAGAAACATATGCTAAAGACCTCCTTGAAGCCCCTAGAGAACCAATAGAAGAAGTATTTGGAAATATAGAAACTATTGAAAGAAAAGTTAAATCACAGAAATGAATAAAGAAAACAGAACATTTGAACAATTAGAAAAGCAACAAGATAGGCAAAAGTAATCAAGGAAGATTTGTTGAATATGACTGGTATCAAGGAGAGTGACTTGGAAGGATTACAACTGGAAACACATCTTTCATTGGTTGGTACCTCCTCTGATAGTGAAATACTAGTAGAGTTTCAGAGAGTAGAAAGAAAAAGGAAACCTTCAATAGCACCTGCTCCTACACCCAAGAGAACAAGATGGAAACAATAGGCAATAAGGCCTCTGACAAAGAAAATGACACCCAGAAAGAAGGAAAAACAAGTTATCCCTCCACTTGACAATGTTTTGAATGAAATTACTGAAGATGGAAACTTGTCAAATGTTAGCAAGTTGTATAACACTTTTATTAATAAGGAAAAGGAAAGTATAGGAAACAGTGTTATTTTACACCTAGACATTTACAAGAAATTCTTGATAGAAGTTGTAGATGATCTACCAAGTGAATTGTATAGAAGATTAGATGCAAAAAGGTTAGAAATTGTGGAACTAGATAAGAAGATTAAGGTAGAAAAACTACTTCCAGTTCACCCAGTAAAATCAGCAGAAGAAATTGATGAACTGAGAAGTGAGGCAAACAGGATTGTATTTTCTATCGGTCACTGGCATGTAGCTTTAATGGCTGGTAGAGTGAATGAGATCACTGAAGAAACAACAGACAAATGGGATATTTTCTTTATGGAAGAGGAAAAGAAAGAAGAGCTTAAAAGACCAAATACTTTCAGAGTCTATCAAAAGGAAAAGGATAAAGGTAAAGGAAAGGTAGGTGGTCCTTCAAGCATAAAAGTAACAGATAAATTGCCTCCACCTCCTTCTAATACTCCACCAGTTGAAACTGTTGATACACCACTAATAAGAAATAATGTTGAGAGTATGGAGACAACACATGAAGACACCAATCCTAATTCAGAGGTGTTATATACAATGAATATTGACACACAAGAAGTAAACATTGTGATTGATAAGGAAACCGCTGAGAAGAAAGATGTGGCAACTGAGCCACCGGCTAAGGATATTACTGTTGAGACACATGTTGAGGATACAGTTGGAAATGTTGAGATTGGAATTGAAACACATACTAAACAATCAACTGATCCCCTGGATACTGGAAAGACATATACCACTAATGTACATACTGAAAAACCTACTGAGTTAGAGCATCTAGCTACTAATAATATAATAAAATCTATTGAGATACCGACAATTGATAGTTTAGAGGTACATACGGAGAAATCGATAAATAATACTGAGACACAATCAGTGAAACTGGCAATGGAAAGCACAGAAAGTACCACTGGCAACAACTGAGAAACCCAAACCTTTGCTAGTTGAGATGCAGACTCAAACTGACCTACCTAAATTCAACATAAGTAAAGAGGTTACTCACACCGATGGATTGTAGATTGTTAAAGAAACTGGACAATCATCTGGTTCCTCAACAGAATTCAGACCGACAAATGTAACAGAGGTATTACTGGATTCCATCAAGAAAATCATAGAGTGTAATGCACAGGCATATAAGGCAATTGATGATACCATCCCAATTTTGAAATTGATTGCACCCAAGTGCAATGTGGAAAATAAAGATTCTTTGAGCCAATTAGACACATTGTCTAAATACATAACCAACAATCTTCTAACAGTTGATCAAATTAATGAGGAGAATTTCAGTGAGAAAATGAATAAAGAGAAAGAAACATTCTTTGAAGAGTCAATAAAGAGATGCAAGGATCACATCGATACATTATTACCGGCACTAGGAAAAACAATAATGGACTTTAAGAAGTTGTACAAGGATTCATCCAAGACAAACATTTTAACAGAGGACATAGATAAAGAGATCATTAGAGCACAAAAGGAAATAAATGATATTGTTGATAATCTCATAGGTTCATTAGAACCCATATTGGTAATAGAGTAGGAAATTGTAGGCTTTGAAGAGAAAATTGAAAAATTTGAAAAAGATAAGGAGAGATTAAAGTTTAAGGCTAAGGAACTCAAATGTAGATTAGGTCTGAAACTAGACATCCTCATCTCTTTAAGAAAAGAGATTTTTGAGGCACTTGTTCCAGGACTTAAGACACCACAAGAGAAAATGCACATGCTCACCGGTACCATCCAAAGGATAGAAGCAACATTGAAGGATAGTGAAAGGTTCACTAACAGTTTAAATTTTGTACTAGCAGATCTATATCAGATTGTAACCCACCGGTTACAAGGATCTAGCTAAGAACTACACTCAGTTGACATTTTTGACAACCTTTGTCATTTATTTCAAAGGGGGAGTAGTAGGAATGAGAAAAATGATAACAAAAGAAATCATTTGCTTAGGGGGAGCACATAGTTTTGGCAAGATTTTTGGATAACACATTTTGGATACAATTTTGACTTTTTTTCATGAGTGTTACCATCAATGCCAAAGGGGGAGATTGTTGGTAAATGCACACTCCAATGAGAAATTGTAAGTGATTGAAGGTATTGTCATTGATGGCAACCTTACAATCCTATGGCACCAACATTGACAGATAGTTTACCAACAATGACAAAGATGATTATCGACAACCTAGCCGACATGATTTTGTTTATTACATTTTGTATTTAATTGTAATATCTTTTTGTAAGACGACAAGGAGAATTGTAAGAGGACTCATATATAAGTATGAGATCTTGGAGATTATTTAATATATGTGGACATGGTCAAATTATTGCAGAAGTAATATGCGAATAGTAAGGCAGATTTTGGAGTAAGGTTTATGGTTATTTTGTGAGCTTAAACTGGTACTGAACATAGCATAGCAGATACTAAACTAAAGCAATACATGATATTGTATTTGCATAATCTATTTTTGTAAGTCAATGAGACTTCCCTTTTTGTAATTAAGCAGTGAGCTTTAGGCAGTTGGCCTTCCTGCATGTGCAGGCCCCTATTGTAAGTAATATTCATTTATTGGCCAGTGAGTGAATATTGTGGGTCACAAATCCCACTAAGGTTTTTCCCACACCAGGTTTCCTCATTAAAAATATTGTGTTATGGTGTGTTTTCTATGTTGTGGTTACTATTCTTATTTACTACATTAATTCTTGTTTACCGGTACACTATTTTGGAATGCAATTTGTTTAATAAGATTAGAAAATCTGTAAACTAGCAAGATACTAATTCACTCCCCCCTTTCAGTATCTTTGGGAATCCTAACATTAACTTTGTTTTCATCCTTACTATCTATCTTGTTGACTATCGGTTCAGCTATATTTTGTTCTTGTCCTGTTCTAGTTTCAGTTTGTGATTCTACTTCTGCTTTTAAGCCGAGTATCATCAGGGATGGTTTCAGGTTTCTTAACTTTCACCGTTTCCTCAATATTCTACTAAGAGTCAACAGTGTTTACCGGTGACTCAGAGACCTCAACATTCGTAGCTTCAACTCTCTTTACCTCTGCAGTTTCCTTATCCATGACAATGTTAAAATCTTGTGTGTCCACATTCATGGTAAAAATAATTTCAGAATCCAAAATAGTGTCATATCTTGTTATTTCCTCTCTCTTCTCTTTCGGTTGACTATCAGTTTGTGTTGGTGCCTCTACAGTTATTGGTGGGGTGTCCTGTGTTGGTGGAGGAAGGTTATCCTTGACCATGATATCAGGTACACTACCAATTTTTCCTTTACCCTTATCTTTCTGATACACCTTGGTAAATGACTTGTCTATTTTCTGTCTGTCCTTCTCTTCTTTCTTATCTCTTTCCTCAAAAAATATATCCCTCTTATCTACCATTTCATTTAATACTTCTTTCACTTTGCCTACCATAAGGCTAACCTGCCAGTGACCACTTGCAAAACCTATTACATTTTCCTTTGATATTAAATCATCAATTTCCTGTTTGGAATTGATAGGATGCACAACAAGTAGAGTCTCTACCTTTAATTTCTTGTCTAATTCCATGACAGACATTCTCTTAGCCTCTAACCTTAAGTACAAATCATTTGGTAGATCATCTACAACCTCAATAAGAACTTTCTTGTATATGTATAAGTATAAAATAATACTTTCTTCTATGGTATCCTTATCTGAATCCTTGAAAGAATGATAAAGTTTATTCACATTACTAAGGTTACCTTCTTGTGTGATTTCATTGATCAACTCTTCCGGTGTAAGAGTATCTGGTGCCTTACCAACTAGTTTCTTCTTTGGAGTCACTTTCTTCTTTAGACCACTAGGCTCTCTTACAACCTGCTATTTCTTTCTGTGTATTCTTGACTTCTTGGGAGATGAAGCAGGTATCGATAAGGGTTTTCTTTTCTTCCTATCCACTCTCTTGAATTTAGCTGCCCTGTCACTATCAGAATCATAAGAAATAGCCATAGGGGAAATGTGAGCTACCAGTTTCTGCTCTGATTGACTTTTTGTCACACTAGAAGCAATACCGCCAAGATTCATCAATCCTTCTATAACATCCTTTACCATCTTAGAAGCATCTTCATAAATTTATCTCTTTTATTCCTCTCCTTCATCATAGCTACACCACTTTCAATAGTTTTTGCATTACCAAATATTTCCTCTATTGGTTCTGGTGGAGCATCTAGGAGTATTTTAGCATATGAGTCTAAGATGTGAGAGTCCACCTCATATCCTATTTCAGTAATGCAGACAGTTCTAGGTCTAACTGCTTCCATTCAAATTTCATCTCTTTTCACTACAAAGCATATCTGTTTATCATATTTGTCCACAATGCTTTGGGGAATCCTTTGCCTTTGTCTCATTTTAGCTTGAAATTTTTTTAAGTAGTCTTTAACCAACTTATCACCATCAGATCCCATACCGGTGATTGCCTCTTTTATCTATTTTCCAACTGAAGTATCATAGGAAAAATCCTTATGTCCTATATCGGGGATCTCTTTTGAAAAGTAAAACATTAAACACACTATCAGAGTTCCAAAATTGAAGGTTCCTTTCTTATCACCTTTGATCTTATGAAAATTCTCTAATAGTTCATCCTTTAACCATTCACAAATACCAATCTTTGCATTGTTCAATATCATCTCATGTGCACTATGAATGCATGAACTAGATACAAAATTCAACCTATCTGTATGACCAACTTTACATTCAATGACCATGCTAGAAAATTAAACATTTTTATCCTTTATATCATTGACCCTAAGTGACCGGTTGTCAAATGTAGCTCCAATTAAGCTCATAACTTCCTTGTTAGGGATTTTCTTCTTCTTGTCAGGTCTAGAACCGGTGGAGGGTAAACCAGTAACAACTCTTATAGATTCCTTGGTAATCTTAAATACTGAGTCCAACCAAATAAATTCATCATGAACCCTACTAAGGACATAGCAGATGGCTTCATCTGAGAATTTTGGCATATGGAGGATGTCAATGAAACCTAAATCCTCAAATACCTTATGTTTCGATTTCACTACCCCATCCTTGTCAGTGATTACATTCATGTACATGTTCATCAAATCTTTGGACCCTAAAATTTATATGTAACAATGTATGTATGCCCTAGGGTCTTCAACAAAAATGACTCCCTTTGGGATTCTAGAAAATGCACCAATAGAGTCATCCAATTTTGCTATCTTAGGAATGATCTTGAAAACAGGTCTAGGTCATTTTATGTTCTCCACAATGGCAGGGTTTGCTACAAATTTGGGAACAGAAGATGAAGATGCCATTGTGAAAGATAAATACCTTTTAACTGTGAAATCCTTGAATGATGAAAAGACCTTTGCTGCTTTGCCTTTAGAATGCCTTTGCTCAATTTTTCTCTCTTCGAATGCTTGGATGCTTGGTGAATTGAAATGAGAGGTTAAAATGCCTTTATAACCAAAAATTGACTTACAACTACAATAAATGCTTTGCCAGTGAAGTGAAAACTCCACATATCTACCGGTAAAGAAGAAATATAACTTCTTACCACCAACCGAGGACAAATGCATAATTTTCAATTTGTTTCCTTACCCTAAGGATTATTCCTCAGTTAGACAAAGAATCTCCTACCAGTGCAGAGACAGATTCATCAATTCTCTGATCTCTCTTCCTAATCCATTGTTTAGAAAAATCTTGCTTGATTTCAGTCACCTTTTCTTTCCTTTATTATTGGATCCTTTATTGTTTGCCGGTATAGTCTTACTTCTACAAAATTTTGCAATATGCCCAATCTTGTTACATGCATAACAAGTTACATTGTTTCTCTGAATAGCCTTTCCATAACCTTGACTGGTTTGAGTTCTGTATTGATTAGATAAATGTCCAAATCTATCACAAACATAGTATTTTACATTCATTCTAAAATCATTTGAGTTATGACCATTTTTATTGCATTTGTGTGAGGCCCTACCCCGACCCATCCTAGCTTTTTCGTGATTTTCATTTTGGAACTATTATGGGTGCTTTATTTTTATGCATTATGGATATAGAACTTTATATAATCCCACAAAATTGTTAACATTGATATATTGATGCCTCATTTCTATGCTTTGTGGATAGAGAATTTTATATGATCCTAGAATAGGGTAACATTGAGATGATGTATGTCATTATTTGATTTGTAGGACTTTATTATGATAATGGGAATATGTTTGCATATCTTATGAATAGATTAAATTATGAGGATTATGATGAATTGCTTATGTGAATTGCTTTGATATGTGGCAAATTGTATTGTATAATGTCAATTCTATGCAGAGTGATTGAATTGTATTCTTGATTACGTGTTTAATATTATATGAGGCTATTGAAAAGTACTAATGTTTAAATTGAGATGCATAGGAAATTATCCATGTGACCATGGAAATATTATGGAGAATCAAGCCTAGGCCTATGTACGTTCGTAAAGCCAGGGGTTGTCTATTTGGAGAGACAACAACCTGTATGTATCGTAATTTATTCATAAACGTAATTGTTTACATGTGTGTAAATTGTATTCATTAAATTTGTTTAAATCATTCAAGGGACAATTGCCTTGTGTGTATTTGTGATGTGGAATTATTTTGTAGTGTCACTTGACACATATGTTGAATGTTGTGTTGGCAAATTGTCATGTCACTTTTAGGAGAGTTTTATTTTGTTTAATTGTTATATCTCCTAATTATACTTGAAGGTACCAATAAATCTAGGTTAGTGAGCCACAAGGAGGGTCAACTCAAATTTGACCCGTAGGTTAACTTTAGGTGGACTTTCTAAGGGTTAAATAAACTCCTAGAGTCAGTTTTAGAGCATTTCTATTATGCCTCATAGGGTACCTATGGGTGAAGGCCAAATTTGGCCATGTGTCTTTCCCCTAGGGCTTGTTTAACCACATAAAAAAGTGGTTTTCCCAAGATGGACGAATTCCATCTATAGGAGTGCCATCCTTGGTTAGATAACTTTCTTGATAGGTGTAATTCCTCTTCCCCATTTCATCCCTCTTCTTGAGGTGCCTTGGTTAGGGAGTGTGTAAGACCTAGGAAAGACCAACCAATGGAAGTCTCTCACTCTATCCAAGAGTTTGGAAGGAGTGAGAGAAGCCTTCTTAGGCTAGAGATGGAAGTTTAGTGAGCTAATCACCCACTCTCTATCTTTGGAGATTTTGAAATTTTTTTGAAGGAACACCAGTTTGAGAATAGGAAAATTGGACTAAGTTTTGCAGAAAAGTCTTGTGGATTGGGCTGCTCTTCTCCAAGCTTTCCCTAGAATACCCTTGGCAGATTCAAGGTTGGAGTTTTCTTACTTGTTTATTTGAAAATTTGTTGGTAGAATGCTTGAATAGAAATATTGTATTTTTTTTATTGTATTGTAATTGTGAAAACTTTATGTGAATCTTTTCCTATTTTCTGTTTATGCATTTGTTGTGTTTTGGGAGTATCCAAGACCATCTTACCCTTAGGAGGGCAGAATGCTCTTGGGGGTGGAAGGAGTTTGATAGCCTTAGAGTGAGAGGCTCTCATCATGAGAGTGATCTCAAGGGTTTGTCCATGTGACCCTTGCTGCATAGTTCTATTTATGCATTCGGGGGTCATAAGGGGACCAAATATGGCATGTTTGCCTTTGGGGGTCATAAGGATATGGGGGTTAAGATGAGTTTTGTTGTGTTTTCTTGGATGCCATGAGTTGGCTGTGAGTTACTATCTAGAAGATCTCCTCTAGGGTACTTGGTCCACTTCCACCCTAGTAAAACATCACATTATGTGATGATGTTTCAGCTTGGGAAGGGAATGTGTTTGTTGTGTTTTGTTTTCCCCTTGTTTGTTTGTGTTTACTTGAGTGTAACCCATCTAGGACTTGTTTCTCCAAGCTTGGGGGTGGCTTCTAGTAAGCCTAAGCTAGGAGGTGAGCACCCCATGGTCACAACCATAAATTTTTAAATGCAGGTTGCTTGGGAAGGAAAGCTAGGAGTTGCTGGTTTCAGTTTAGTTGCAGAAAAAAAAAAAAAAAAAGAATAGGGAAAGCAATATTATATTTTAGTTGTAGAAATGTAAATGAGGAGATTTATGTTGTATTTATTTTTTTATAAAGAAAGGTATTATTTTACTTAAGTCCTCATTATTAGGAATGAGAGACCAGTTGGGGTATTCCACCCATTGTAAAAGCTGACTATTGTATTCAAATTATTTCTATGAGAAAAGAGTGTTTTTTTTTATGAAAGGATGTAATGTAATGTTGTTGTCTTTTATCTAAAATCTATCCAATATATGAAGACTATCATTTATCTGAAAAAATGTATTTTATTTAAATTTGTCATATAACTAGATTCTGTTATCTTTTGTCTCTGTAATTTATATATAAAAAAAGGGATGTAGATAGAGAAATAGGAATGTTTTAAGTAATTTCTGGAATATTTGAATGTTGTTGTTATTGTAATTATTACTAAAAAAAAAATTGTATTGCTGTTAAAACAAAAAAAAAAAAAAGGGGAACAAAAAAAAGTGCATACAGATCTAAGTTAATCCAAATATGATTAATTAAATCTTTCTAAAAAGAAAATACAAATATAAAATTTCACCTATCTATGAACAGCCTGAACATTCTTTTTTTACATTCCTGTATGCTAATGCATAAATTTATTCAAAAAAAATCCTAACCCTAAGAATTTGATATGCACATATATATATATATATATATATATATATATATATATATATATATATATATATATATATATATATATATATATATATATATATATATATATATATATATATATACTTTTAAGAATGCACATAAATGAAACATTTGAATATGTTCAAACCTGATTTTATATATATATATATATATATATATATATATATATATATATATATTAAATATAAAAAAAAAAAAAGAGCGGGGGGGCATTTCCTTGGGGCCGAACCACTGTGTGTAAACATAGTGGACAAGTCGCAGGCCGAGCCACTGTGTCTACACATAGTGGGCGGTGCGGAGGTGCCACGACTGTGTGTAGACATAGTGGATGGCCCGACTACCACTGTGCTTACACACAATGGACGACACCGGCCGCCACTGTGCTTACACACAGTGGATGACACCGGCCACCACTGTGGGTGCACACAGTGGACGGCTCCTCCGCCACTGTGTGTATGCACAATGGCATTCGGGGCAACCCCGCGTTGTGCTTCCAAACCTCCCATCGGCCTCTGCCCAAACTCGGTCACTGCCCCACCCAAACTCGGCCACCGCCTTGCCTTGTCTCCATTCGACCACTGCCTCCATGGCCTCTGTACCTGCAACACACACAATGTACACACACACACACCAAAAAAAAAAAGAAGAATAAACCCTAACCCAGTTTCAGGTTAGGAAAGAGGAAATATTTTAAGTTTAAGAATTTCTTTTGGGTATAATATGCAACCCTAATCCAAATCCAGATTAGGGTTTGCATACAAATAAAAGACATAAATAATAGGGTTAGTTATAATATAAAAATAAAAGTAAGGGATTATTAAGTGGATTTAAATAAAATATAGGGGAAGAAAATTACTCAACCCTAGTTAGGGTTTGAGATTTAAAAAAAAATAATAATAATAAATTAAAATAAGAAGGGGGGGAATACTTTCCAAATTTTGAAAATGATTCCCCCCATATAATTTTAGCCTTATGTGTTATTAAATTTAAAACTCCTTATTTGATGTGGGAGAAAATTAATTTTTAATATAGTTTATTTTATATAATTTAAAATGGAGGATTAATGTTATATGGAAACATTAATCGCAAAGTTGATTTAATTTATTCAACTAGGGAGACTATATAGTTATCTAATATATTCGATTAAATATGGACATTAAGTTATATTTTAAATTGGGAAAAATTTATAATTGAAAATTATTAATTATTTTTATGAATTTTTAGCCTTTGAGACCAATGTTGGCCAGATTAATTATATCATCAAATTTAAAGGTTTAGGGGAAATTTCAAATTGACTCTAGCATAAATTGGATTTATTTGACAAATGACATTGTGGAATTTGAACCCTTATCGGTTAGATTTAAATAATGAAATTGTGTGCATTCAATTAATTAATTTTAAATTGAAGATAGCATTATCATTGTTTGGTCGGGAATGATTTAAATGCATTTGAGATATCTAGTTATCCCTCAATTTTAATTAGCAGCAACTTAATTAAGATAATTAAATTAACTAACTAAATTGCGACAACCCTCTTGGGATTAATTAATCTCCTTTAATTAATGTTGCTTATTTGAGTTGGTTAATTAATCCAACCTTAGAAAACAATTCTATTTACATCCTAGTTAAGACAAGACTTATTTGATTTCCACTTTAAATGTAGATTATTTTGAGAGTTTAAGTGTTTCAAAAAAAATATTGTTCCGTTTTTTAGCCCAAAAGTTTGGGCACAACATTTTGGTATCAGAGCAAGGTTTCCAACACTAGGAACCTTTCTCCATTATGTTTCGCTTTAATTATTTAATTAATTAAAATTTTCCCCGAAAATTATTTATTTATTTTATTTTTATTTTATTTTCTCATAAGGATGCCTCCGACTACGCGACAAGCTCGCAAGCATGGAAGGGATCCTAAGCGTACATGAATGGCACATGAGGATGTTGATAGGGAGGAACTGGTTCCAAAAGGGAACCTAGAGGCCCCTCCCAAACCACCGGTTGACCCAAACCGAGACATCTTACTAGCACTTCAGAACCTGATTGGGATAGTGCAGGATAGGCTTCTAGCAGTCGATCGTCATGCAGAAAATCAGAACTCAAGGAGCCTTAGATTAGCAGATAGGGAACGGAGTAGGAGTCCACCTCCTAATTCCTTAGAGGGCCAGGTTGAGCACGAGCCTGAGTTTGTTCATCTACCTAGACCACCTCTGTTAGCCGCACCTATTTATATTGAGAGGACACGTCAAGAACCAGGGGATCTAATCAAAGAGGTTTTGCGCCTCCAGCCACCATCTTCTGGGGGATCTACCAATGGGGTAGAGGCTGAGGCTTGGATTTTGAGCCTAGATCGATGCTTTGCATTGTGTTCTTATGAAAGCAATCTAAAGGCACGAGTTGCAGTCCACCTTCTGAGATCGACGGCCTCCACATGGTGGAAAAAGGAGGAATTCAAGTGTGGTCTAACTGCAGACACCCTCACATGGGAAATATTCATAGAGAGGTTTAGAGAGAGGTACTTGTCAGAGCACTTCAGGTAGCGTATGATCAATGAGTTCCACAACCTCCAGCAGAAGGGTCTCTCAGTGACCCAATACAAGAGCAAGTTTATTAAGCTCCTACCTTATGTAGATTACCTGAAGGATGAGAAGCTTCTCGTCAACCAATTTATCAAGGGACTTAATGCTAGGATAGCAGGACTCGTGAGGATGGCCACTCTAGGGAGCCTTTGGGCTGCCGCGGAGAAGGCCTTGATATCTGAGGAGATTCAGGTTAGGCCATAGGACATGAGGGATCGGTTTCAAAACTGAAACCCGACACCCCAGCCTTTCAGGTTTCAGAAACCCCACTAGAAAGGAAACCATAGAAATGTATCGGGGTCCT
This sequence comes from Cryptomeria japonica, assembly GCF_030272615.1. Taxonomy (NCBI): domain Eukaryota; kingdom Viridiplantae; phylum Streptophyta; class Pinopsida; order Cupressales; family Cupressaceae; genus Cryptomeria; species Cryptomeria japonica. Next base: position 930,679,587 of record NC_081407.1, on the reverse strand, counting down.
ATAAACCCCCTCTTCCATAGCAATCACAACAGAGTTAGAGGCAGAGGCCCCCTTAGGGATAGCAGGGCTTTAAGCCCAAATAGTGGCAGTCACAGTGTTCTAGATGCGACCAACGAGCACAGGGTACATACACACCTCCGGCACAGACTCAATAGTTCTCCAAGAGTGGGTACAATGGTTCAAGAAAGACAGGTGGGCAGCCTTACTCTAGGCCTCAAGGTGCATAGTTTCAGATATGCGGTGCTTGTTTCACATGTGGAGCCATGTGGCACATGGTGAGAGAATGTCTGCAAGGTCAGATGGCAGGTAATTAGAGGAAGGCAGCATCAGAGCCTACAATTGGAGATATGGGCAAGTCCCATAGAGTCTTAACAATGTTTGACAACCACCAACCAAAGCACCAGGCCACAGTCATTGAGGCTGCAGGTATGATTAGAGGTATCAGTATTTCTATATTATTTAACTCAGGAGCGACTAACTCCTTTATATCTCCATTTCTTGTGGAGCATTGTGGGCTAGTGATAGTTAGGCAAGGTGTCAGTTGGGAAGTGGAGTTAGCATCAGGGGCTAGAGTTTCAGTGGATTCAGAGGTTAGGGGATGTCTGCTCCACATTGGTAATACCACCACTATAGTAGACCTTAGAGTTATGCCACTCAGATCCTATGGCATCATACTTGGCATGGATTGGCTTTACACCCATAGAGCCAAGATGGATTGTCACTTGAAAAAGATCGAGTGCGAGGATTATCATGGTACTTCCATAGTAATCACTGAGATTCAGAGGCCTGTGTCTCTTCGTATGATTTCCGCTATGCAGCTTAAGTAGAGCATGCGAAAGGGATGCCAGTTGTTTGCTATCACCATCAATGATAGAGAGGAAGAAAATGAGAAGGAGCCTTCCATAGATGATCATCCCATCCTTGTTGTATTTGCAGATGTATTTCCAGCTGAGCTACTTGGCATGCCACTGAGCAGAGAGATTGACTTCCATATAGATTTGGTGCGAGAAGTCAAGACAGTTTGAGAGCACCTTATAGGATGACCACACATGAGCTTAATGAGCTCAAGATGCAGCTAGAGGAACTCTTAGACAAGGGTCACATTCATCCTAGCATCTCCCCTTGGGGTGCACCAATCATCTTCGTGAAGAAGAAGGAAGGGTCCCTTTGGTTATGCATGGATTACAAGCAACGGAACAAAGAAACCATCAAGAACTGTTATCCCTTGCTCAGGATCAATGATTCATTTGATCAGCTTCAGGGTGCTAAAGTGTTCTCCAAAATAGATCTGAAGTCATGGTATCATCAGTTGAGGATTGTGGAGAGTGATATCCACAAGACCACATTTCATACCAGATATGGCCACTATGAGTTCACTGTGGTCCCATTCGGTCTTATGAATGCTCCAGTTGTATTCATGAGTCTCATGAATGGGGTATTCCACACATTCCTTGATCGATTTGTGATTGTGTTCCTTGATGACATATTGATATATTCTTGGGGTGAGAAGGAGCATGAGGAGCATTTGAGGCAAGTTTTGCAGTGTTTGAGGGACAACCAGTTGTTCAGCAGTTTGTTGAAGTGTGCTTTCTATAGATTAGAGGTCAAGTACCTTGGGCATGTTATATCTGGTGATGGGATCTCAGTCGACCCATCAAAGATCAGAGCTATTATGGATTGGCTAGCACCAACTAGTGTGACAGAGGTCAAGAATTTCATGGGTTTAGCAGGATACTACAAATGCTTTGTTAAGAGATTTTCCATATTTGCACACCCCATCACATTCCTCCAACAAAAGGGAAAGAAATTCGAGTGGACAGAGAAGTGTGAGAGGGATTTTTAGGATTTGAAAAGGGCACTCACTAGTGAACCTATTCTTATTGTGCCATACCCCATGGTCAATTTTATGGTATGCATAGATGCTTCCTTGGATGGATTAGGATCAGTCCTTATGCAGGAGGGTAGAGTTATAGCGTACGAGTCTAGGAAACTTAAGACTCACGAGCTTAACTACCCTACGCATGACATAGAGCTTGCAGCAGTAGTACATGCACTTATGAGGTGGTGACACTTCCTTTTGGGTCATCACTTCAAGCTTCATTCAGACCATCAGAGTTTGAAGTTCATCTTCATCCAGCCAAATCTTAATGCCCGTCAGAGGAGATGGATGGAGTTCCTTTGCGAGTATGATTTTGATGTCCACTACATCAAAGGGAAGGAGAACGTAGTCACAGATGCCTTGAGTAGGAGATGACATGAGGTATACACCATATCTATGAGCACAAATTTGAGAAACCATATATTGTAGTGGTTGCCAGAGGATGGATGGTATCTAGAGGTTTGTCAGAGGATCCGATCTCAGGAGATCTTGGAGGGGAAGTATGTGGATTACTCTTTAGAGTCCGATAGACTATTACACCATAGAGGGACCATCTATGTACCTTCTCCTAGGGGATTGTGAGAGTTCATTGTCATGGAGGCTCATAAAGCTCCTTATGTAGCACATCCTGGGGTTAAGAAGATGCATGCAAAATTGAGGTAGTTATATCATTGGCCAGGTATGTAGCATCTTATCGCTAAGTTAGTAGCCCAATTCCTTGAGTGTCAAAGAGTCAAGGTGGAGCACCACCATCGAGGTGGGTTGCTCCAGTCTCATGCTATACCAGAGTGGAAGTGGGATACTATATCCATGGATTTCATCATTGGTCTTCCCATGTCATCTTGTCGCCATGATGCTATCTTGGTGACAGTTGACAAGTTTACCAAAGTGGCCGACTTCTCACCAATCTGGACTACCTGCACAACACCAACAGTGGCATAGGTGTTCTTGCGAGACATTGTTAGGCTTCATGGTGTTACACACAATATTATTTCTGACAAGGATTCCCTCTTCACTTCTTCCTTTTGGAAGGCATTATAGGCAGCTATGGGCACCAAGCTCAATTTCAACACAACCTATCATCCAGAAACGGATGGATAGACAGAGCAGGTTAACCAGGTATTAGAGGATATGCTCCGCATGTATGTCATGGAACATCAGACTAGATGGGAGGAGTACCTTCATTTAGTAGAGTTTGCCTACAATAATGGGCATCACACTTCTTTGGGGATGCCACCTTTTCAGGCTTTGTACGACAGACCTTGCAAGACACCTCTGAGTTGGGACCATATTGAGGATAGATAATCCATAGGTCCTAAGATGGTTCATGATATGGAGTAGCAGGTAATTTTGATTAGACAATGCCTTAGAGAGGCACACGATAGGCAGAAGAAATATGTAGATGCAAAGAGGATAGACTAGAGTTACATGGTTGGGGATAGGGTTTTTCTGAAAGTGCGACCGTATAAGAGTCTAATCCATTATGGAAAGGGTTCTAAGCTCACACCTCGCTTTGTCAGACCTTTTGAGATCCTTGAGAGGATAGGACCAGTTGCTTATCACCTAGCTTTGCCACCTAGCCTGTCACGCATCCACGATGTGTTTCATGTTTCAGTTTTGAGGAAGTATATCTATGATGAGTCTCATATTTCAAACTGGGATGCCTTGCAGGTGGAGTCCGACGGGCAGCTAGCTTTGGAGCCCGTTCGCATTTTGGCTCGTTGGATGTTGGCCCTTCGAGGTTGAGAGCTGGACTAGGTTAGGGTCCAGTGGGATTGCTATGATGAGGTTACAACTTCATGGGAGGATGCATCACGTATGAGATCACAATACCCTCATCTTTTTGATGAACTCCAGGAGGACATTAATGCCTAAAGGGGGAGGATGTGAGGCCCTACCCCGACCCATCCTAGATTTTCAGTGATTTTCATGTTGGAACTATTATGGATGCTTTATTTTTCTGCATTATGGATATAGAGCTTTATATGATCCCACAAAATTGTTAACATTGATATATTGATGCTTCATTTCTATGCTTTGTGGATACAGAATTTTATATGATCCTAGAATAGGGTAACATTGAGATGATGTATGCCATTATTTGATTTGCAGGACTTTATTATGATAATGGGAATATGTTTGCATATCTTATGAATGGATTAAATTATGAGGATTATGATGAATTGCTTATGTGAATTGCTTTGATATGTGGCAAATTGTATTGTATAATGTCAATTCTATGCAGAGTGATTGAATTGTATTCTTGATTACGTGTTTAATATTATATGAGGCTATTGAAAAGTACTAATGTTTAAATTGAGATGCATAGGAAATTATCCATGTGACCATGGAAATATTATGGAGAATCAAGCCTAGGCCTATGTACGTTCGTAAAGCCAGGGGTTGTCTATTTGGAGAGACAACAACCTGTATGTATCGTAATTTATTCATAAACGTAATTGTTTACATGTGTGTAAATTGTATTCATTAAATTTGTTTAAATCATTCAAGGGACAATTGCCTTGTGTGTATTTGTGATGTGGAATTATTTTGTAGTGTCACTTGACACATATGTTGTATGTTGTGTTGGCAAATTGTCATGTCACTTTTAGGAGAGTTTTGTTTTGTTTAATTTTTATATCTCCTAATTATACTTGTTTAATTGTAGGTCATAAGGATATGGGGGTTAAGATGAGTTTTGTTGTGTTTTCTTGGATGCCATGAGTTGGCTGTGAGTTACTATCTAGAAGATCTCCTCTAGGGTACTTGGTCCACTTCCACCCTAGTAAAACATCACATTATGTAATGAAGTTTCAGCTTGGGAAGGGAATGTGTTTGTTGTGTTTTGTTTTCCCCTTGTCTATTTTTGTTTGCTTGACTGTAACCCGTCTAGGACTTGTTTCTCCAAGCTTGGGGGTGGCTTCTTGTAAGCCTAGGCTAGGAGGTGAGCACCCCATGGTCACAACCCTAAATTTTTAAATGCAGGTTGCTTGGGAAGGAAAGCTACGAGTTGCTGGTTTCAGTTTAGTTGCAAAAAAAAAAAAAGAATAGGAAAAACAATATTATATTTTAGTTGCAGAAATGTAAAAATGTAAATGAGGACCTTTATGTTGTATTTATTTTTGCATAAAGAAAGTTATTATTTTACTTAAGTCCTCATTATTAGGAATGAGAGACCAGTTGGGGTATTCCAAAGATTGTAAAAGTTGACTATTGTATTCAAATTATTTCTATGAGAAAAGAGTTTTTTATTTATGAAAGGTTTTAATGTAATGTTGTTGTCTTTTATCTGAAATATTTCCAATATATGAAGACTGTCATTTATCTAAAAAATGTATTTTATTTAAATCTGTCATATAACTAGATTCTATCATTTTTTGTCTCTATAATTTATATAAAAAAAAGTGATGTAGATAGAGAAATAGGAATGTTTTAAGTAATTTCTGGAATATTTGAATGCTGTTGTTATTGTAATTATTATTGTCAAAAAGAATTGTATTGCTGTTAAAACAAAAAAAAAGGGAATGAAAAAAGTGCATACAGATCTAGTCTTAGACTATGAAGATAGAAGTTAATCTAACTATGATTAATTAAATCTTTCTGAAAAGAAAATACAAATATAAAATTTCACCTATCTATGAACAGCCTGAACATTCTTTTTTCACATTCCTATATGCTAATGTATAAATTTATTCAAAAAAAATCCCAACCCTAAGAATTTGATATGCATCTGTAGTTTTATATATATATATATATATACTTTGAAGAATGCACATAAATGAAACATTTGAATATGTTCAAACCTTATTATATATATATATATATATATATATATTTTAAATATATATAAAAAAAGAGGGGGGCGCATTTCCTTGGGGCCGAACCACTGTGTGTAAACATAGTGGATGGTTCGCGAGCCGAGCCACTATGTTTGCACACAGTGGGTGGCACGAAGGTGCCGCCACTGTGTGTAGACATAGTGGACGGCCCGGCCGCCACTGTGCTTACACACAGTGGACAGCACCGGCCACCACTATGGGTGCACACAGTGGACAGCACCACCACCACTATGTGTACGCACAGTGGCATCCAGGGGAGCCCCACGCTGTGCTTCGAAACCTCCCATCGGCCTCCACCCAAACTCAACCGCCACCTTGACTTGTCTCCATTCGGCCACCGCCTCCATGGCCTCTGTACCTGCAACACACACTGTTAGGGTTCCCACAGATACTGAGAGGGGGGGTGAATCAGTATCTAACCGGTAATGAAATTTTCTTAAGACTGAATATGCAGAATATAAAGTAACAGTATACCGGTATGCAATAATTAATGCAAATAATAGAATCAAAATCATCCACATGAAAAGAACACCATAACACAAGATGTTTAACGAGGAAACCCGGTGTGGGAAAAAGCTCGGTGGGATTTGTGACCCACAATATTCACTTACTAGCCAATAAGAGAATATTACTTACAATAGGGGCCTACACATGCAAGAAGGCCAACTGCCTAGAGCTCACTGCTCAATAAGAAGTCACACTGACTTACAATGAGGATTTACACAAATCCAATATTCTGTACTGCTTTACAATAGCATCTTCAATGCTAGATTCAATACCGGTTCTTGCTCTGTTCTTTACATATACCCTTGACCTACAATTCGCACATTAGGTCTGCCTTATAATTTATTTATTACATTCTATCCATATCCTACAAATGCCTACAATGATCTCTTTTAGATACAAGAGTCATTTTACAATTTGCCAAGTCGGCTTACAATGATAAACAAAATATTACATATCAGAAATCCTGTTAGCCTCTGTGTTGGTATACATATTTCCTTCTATGCCGGTTCTGGTGTAGATTGATTTTGTTGATGTCGGTGCACTATTGTGTTTGAGTAGAGCTTTGCCAGTATAATGTCTTGCCGATGCCTTAGGATTGCAAGGTTGCCATCAATGACAAAACCTTCAATCACACACAATGTCTCATTGGAGTGTCCATATGCCAACACACACAACATACACACACACACCAAAAAAAAAAAAAGAATATACCCTAACCCAGTTTCGGGTTAGGGTAGAGGAAATATTTTAAGTTTAAGAATTGCTTTTGGGTATAATATGCAACCTTAATCCAAATCCGGATTAGGGTTTGCATACAAATAAAAGACATAAATAATAGGGTTAGTTAATAATATAAAAATAAAAGTAAGGGATTATTAAGTGGATTTAAATAAAATATAGGGGAAGAAAATTACTCAACCCTAGTTAGGGTTTGAGATTTAAAATAATAATAATAATAATAAATTAAAATAAGAAGGGGGGGAATACTTTCCAAATTTTGAAAAGGATTCCCCGCATATAATTTTAGGCTTATGTGTTATTAATTTAAAACTCCTTATTTGATGTGGGAGAAAATTAATTTTTAATATAGTTTATTTTATATAATTTAAAATGGAGGATTAATGTTATATGGAAACATCAATCACAAAGTTGATTTAATTTATTCAACTAGGGAAATTGTATAGCTATCTAATATGTTCGATTAAATATGGACGTTAAGTTATATTTTAAACTGGGAAAAATTTATAATTGAAAATTATTAATTATTTTTACGAATTTTTAGCCTTTGAGACCAATGTTGGCCAGATTAATTATATCATCAAATTTAAAGGTTTAAGGGAAATTTCAAATTGACTCTAGCATAAATTGGATTTATTTGACAAATGACATTATGGAATTTGAACCCTTATCGGTTAGATTTAAATAATGAAATTGTGTGCATTCAATTAATTAATTTTAAATTTAAGATAGCATTATCATTGTTTGGTCGGAAATGATTTAAATGCATTTGAGATATCTAATTATCCCTCAATTTTAATTGTGGCAACTTAATTAAGATAATTAAATTAACTAACTAAATTGCGACAACCCTCTTGGGATTAATTAATCTCCTTTAATTAATGTCGCTTATTTGAGTTGGTTAATTAATCCAACCTTAGAAAATAATTCTATTTACATCCTAGTTAAGACAAGACTTATTTGATTTCCACTTTAAATGTAGATTATTTTGAGAGTTTATGTGTTTCAAAAAAAAAAATTATTCAGTTTTTTAGCCCAAAAGTTTGGGCAAGACAATTTGGAACATTGACCCGTGGGTAGGTTTGTATTCTGATTAGTCCTAAATCTACACTAATTTTTTCTATGACCAAATTTGTTGCAATTAAAACATTTCCCATTACATTTATAAGCATTAGGTTGCCTTACCGGTTTGTTGTGATCATGATTGCTTGCAGTCCCGAAACTTTCTCCATGTTTAAATCTAGGTCCAATTGTTTCTCCATCATGTTTCTAACTCTTCAACATATCATCAGGATTTCCTGAACTTTTCTTGAATTTGTCTTTGCATTCATTTGCAGTGACCAACTCACTTTCCAAAGTGCTAACTTGTCTTAAAAGTTCCTCTTTGTTATGTTGCATGTGAATCAAATATGTTTTAACCATATCATTTTCATAACTAATCCTTTGAGATTCATCTGATCTTATATTAAGTCTTCTGGCCAAATATTCCTCATTCTTCTTTCTATCTTCAATATCCTTGCATAGTCTCATGGTTAAATCTTGCATCTCATTCTTCATGTTACTATTCTCTTGTCTCAATTTGTCTGCAATATCTCGAAGAGTTTCTTTTTCTTCATCATCTTGATTTTGCAATTGCACATGAAATTCATTTCTCTTATTCTTTGCTATAACTAAGTTATCTTGAAGTGCTTTGATAAATTCCCGAGAAGTTCTAAGTTCATCTTCCAGTTTGATATTCTTCAATTTTTCTACATCAAAATCTTCAAGAGCTCCTTCCAACTATTGTATCAAACTTTCCATCAGTACCTGTTTCAGAATCTTCCCCAAGCTGTTAAGCTTCTACAAATAGAGGACTAGGCTCTGATACCAATTGTTAAATACTTCATCAATCCCAAAGATACTGAGAGGGGGGGGGAGGGGTGAATCAGTGTCTAATCGGTTAACAAAAGATTTAAACTTGTTTGCAACTTTATAACCCAAATTAATATACCAGTAAACAAGTAATAATGCAATAAAGAGAAATAACAGTATAACCATCAATCCACACCATGACATAGATAATTTTGGTGAGGAAACACGGTAGGAGAAAAACCCTGGTGGGATTTGTGACCCACAATATTTACTCATTGGCCAATATGAATAAATATTACTTATATAATAGGGGCCTTCACATGTAGGAAGGCCAATAGCCTAGAGCTCACTGCTCAACAACAAAAAATGGAGTTCCATTGACTACAAAATTGGATGATTAAATCCAACAACAATGTACTACTCAAAATAGCATCTACAATGCTGGATTTAGTACCGGTTTAAGCTCTGTCAGATACCTCTACCATAAACCTTTCTTTGCTTTTCTCTGCTCTTCTCTTACTTGCTCATAAAATAATTACATCATAATGCATATACAATTATTCACTCTCATATACCGCTTGCATTCATTGCCTTATTACATATTCTTACTTCACTTACATACCTACAAAATGACCTATAAGATCTCATACACATATGAGTCTTTACAATACATCATGTCAACTATACAAATAATTACAATCAAAATAATATAATTTCCATGTCGGCTAGGAGTGTTGGTAAGATATTTTGTTGGTGTAGATTAGATGTCGGTGAGAATAATCTTGTTGTAACTGTCGGTGCCGGTAGATGATGTATGTTGCTGGTGTAACCTGTGAACCATGTTACCAGTTGGTTGTCATCAATGACAACATCAAGTATTCTCATTTGAGTGTATAATGCCAATAGGGCCACATAAATCAATATGAATAAGATTAAGAACATCATTTGATTTATCTTGTATACTCCTAAAAGAGGTTCTGACTTGTTTACCCATTTTGACATTCTTTACATACTGGATTATAGGGCTTCATAATCTTAGGTATATCCTTAACTACCTTAGTTGAATCTATTTTCACAATGCAATCGAAATTCAAATGACACACCCTTTTATGCCATAGCCAACTCTCATCAATTTGTGTAATCAAACATGTCTTCTCACTGGAGTTTATATGAAATATATTACCTTTTGTCTGTGTACCAGCTGCAATATCCAAGCCAGATCTGTTAATAATTTTGCATTTTTCATCCTTGAACTGTAATTGAAATCCCTTGTCTACCAATTGTCCTACACTCAAAAGATTATGGTTCAAACCTTCAACATAATAAAAATTGTCAGTATTGTTCTTACCATCCAAAGATATAGTTCATTTTCCTTTAATCATACATGCCTTGTCATCTCCAAATTTAACTAGTCCACCATGAAATTCCTGCAAAGATAGAAACTTCTCTTTATCTCTAGTCATATTATGTGAACAACCACTATCAATTACCCATTCATCCTTGTCCTCAATTTTAACAGCAAGTACCTTCACTTTAGGTACATTCTCTTCCAGTGCCGGATCATCTTCCTTGATATCCAGGAACACCCATTCCTTCCCATTGCCGGATCCACTAGCAAACTTTTCTATCAGTTCATCATCTAAATTAGTAATTCCTTCCTCATCCGCTATGTAGTATAATTTTTTTTCTTGAATTTAAACTTGTTTAGATTTGTCTCTATTTTTCTTGTATTTATATTTGTTCTGATATCCAGGGTTAGGCTAAATAGATCTTTTAACTCTTTCTTCAAATCTTGAGTTCCTTTTAGGACATCTAGATGAAAAATGAACAATCTTATTACATGCAAAACATTTAAAAGGTGTTTTTCCTTCATACTTACTTCCTACTGGTCCTTTCGGTACTCTTCTAGCAAATAGTGCTTCAATTTTCTCAAACTCATCATCTTCTCTCTTCATATCTTCTAAGTCCATTGCATATAAAGCTTTCTAGTCTTACTTACCGGTTGTAGATGTAGATGCATGAAAAAAAGGTTCAGTCTTCATAGCTCTAGAAGGTCCAAATTCCTTAAGCTCAAAAGAAGATAGTTTCCCAACCAAGGTATCTATGTTGATAGATGTATTAGCCATTGTTCTCAACTCATTAATAGAAGTAGCCTTCATTTTGTAAGCCGGTGGTAGGGCTCTCAAGTTTTTAGAAACAATTTCATCTTCACTCAGAGTTCCACCACAACAATGAATTCCCATAACAATTTCATTTACCTTTTCCATGAATGTAGTAATCCTTTCATCTTCTTCCATCTTTAGGTTTTCATATATCACCCAGTAACCATCAATTTTAGCAATCTTTGTTATAGGGTCACCTTCATTAAGAGTCTCCAGCTTATCCCATATATCCTTTCCAGATGATTTGTTGATTAATCCCATTATTTGTTGATCAAAAAGTGCACACAAGAGGGCTTCTCTTTCTTTAAAATAATTATCAAGCTCCTTGTCCAGGTTTTCCAAAGGAGGATTTCTAGATCTTGGATTATAGGGTGTGACACCATTCTGTGTGATCTCAGATGAGTCTCCATCTGAATCTTTCATACTGTGTAATTTGTTCCATCAATCCTTGAAATATCCCTTCAAAAGATAGCTCTAGAAGAATTGGATGAACTTGAACTGTTAGATGCCATAGGATCTTCCTCAAGAGGTTAAGCTTTTTGTAGAGAAGACCAAAGCTTTGATACTAATTTTTAGACAATTCAGATAACCGAAAGACAAATGAGAGGGGGGAGTGAATCAGTTGTCACAGATTATGGGAACATTCAATAGTTAAAACTTTAATACCAGAGCCCAAAACAATAATGTTGGAATAATAGTTAATTAATTAATCATAAGCAATAATCACACAATAAAAGCCATCCACACAATACCAAGATTAGTATGTGGAAAACCCAGTAAAGGGAAAAACCATGGTGGGAAGCCTACCCACAGTCAAATAATACTTCTACAGTAAGTATGTGAATTACAATGAAGGGGCCTACACTTGTAGGAAGGCCAACATCCTAGATCACACTTCTCATCACAAAAGGAGCCTCATTGACTACATATAAATCTAGATGACAATCCCGAGAAGTATTGAACTGCAAAATATAGCATCTCCTATGCCTGAGTACAGTTTCGATTAAGCTCAATATCGGAGGACTAAATCCTCTTACATAGACCCAATTCAATCTCCAATGATCGACCAAATCCTCTACCTGAATGATATTACATTTATTTGCACATTACAATCCTTGACCATGACCTCTTACATTAACCATGATGATCTATAATGAGATCTTACATCTATATATAGAAACCCTCAACCATAAACAATCAGGTCAGCCACCAACTAATAAACTAATTACATAATTACAAACCATGTTGGCCTTAGACCAAACAAATAATATCAACACATAAGACATCTCGAAAATACATCAATAGGTCCTATCCACATGTGTAAAGCGGAAAATCGCGATCGAACCCTAGTTGCTCTCCCCTCTTCCAACTCCAAGGAGAGAGAAGGGAGGTTCACTAGGGTTGATGGTTTTCACTTAAGGGAGAGACTTTACAATCAAAAGAGGGGTTGAAACCCACAAGATCCAATCCCACACAATGCAAGATTGGATGCTAAATGTGTTTCAAGGGTTAAGAAAGCAAGGCTACCCTCTTTTGTAAAGAATGTTGATAGAAGAATTAAGCTAGGAATGCATAGAAAGTGACAAAGATTCGCTTATAAACTGAGATAGGGATATAGGATGAAGCTACGGACTTGGAATTAGTAGTAAAATGTCGATACGGCGCTGTCCTGCAAATTTGAGCAAAAGTTGACGGGATGATGGCGCCCGGCGTGCACACGGTCCTCCGAAAAATCTGCGAAACGAAGGGGGATCTGTTCGTCTCCGCACAAGGATTCCAGATCTTCAATTTCAGCCATGTACCTGCAACCTACACATAGAAAAGCGAAGACGATTGGGGGGTTAGGGATTAGGGGTTTGCCTTTAGGTCAAACCCCGGTTTTGGAATTAACCAAGAAATGAGAAATTGCTGTAAATGTAATGTAAAACAAGTACTAATACCTTGTTGTAAGGATGTTTGTATCCTTATGTGCGAAGGTATAGATGTTGTTGTTTGTTGTATGTTGTATGTTGTATGTAGCATGTAGTATGTGATCTCCTCTTCAATGGTTGAATCCTTGTCTTGAATGCAACACTTAGCCTTGAATGGAGACTTAGAATGATCAATTGCTTGAAGGAATGCTTGAATGCTTGAATGCTTGAATGCTTGAGTATAGTTTCCACACTTTTTCCATCATATGTCCTTCTTTTTTTCAATGGGAGAGGCAAATGTAGTTTATATACTTGCCAATTAGGGTTAATAGACTGATTTTCCCGACCTTAGGCCAACCAGGAAAGTTAATTTTCCAATTTGCAAACATAAAGACCTGAAGTCCAAAAGAGACCGGGCCCAAAATAGGACCCAGGGACCAGGGCGCTGGGCGCTCTGGTCCCACCTCCCGGGACAGCAGGGTGTAATGGAGGTTCAGGCCAGGGTGCAAGAAAATGCAGTTTTTGGTGTCATAATCAGGTTTCGGGGTCTCCATTCAGGTTGCATGTTGCGTCGCCATCGTGAAGACCGAAATGCAGTCAAAATTGCAAGTGTCGCAATTTTAGGACGCTACATTTAGCCCCCACTTTAGCGGGAGTATAAGCGTACGCTCATACTTCCGGTAAAGTACAAGGAAACAACATTGAAAGACGTTCACCACGTCAAGGAGGCAAGATACACCAAGCCCCCAGTGGACTAAGGATCTTACGACTTCGATTGACAAAGTAAAAGGGAAGATCATGAGGGAGAACCATGACTGTCAGTAGTAGGGTTCCCTCACTATGAGTCATGCAAGAAAGATATCAAAAATTTTCAAGGCAAAGCTAAATTTGTCAAGAAATTTTCAAGTATCTTGAAAAGATATGAACGAGATGTATGCCCCCCTACGTTAAAGCGATCGCACATGCCTCACCGGGGGTGATTGCTTTAAGGTAGTGATACATATAAGAAATGAGAAAGGAGCACATTATCATAAGGATTTAGCCCCCAAGTGTGAGATAAGCCCAAGGATAATAGACACAAAACACAAAGCACAAGGTGACTTCGCTTTCCTCGGGGTCAGTATGCTGTATGATAATTCATGTATATCATATGTATGTATGCATAATTGTTCTTCATTCCCCAATCAAGGAAGGTCACCTAGAAGAAGGGAACACATGTGTCTTTTGAGTCAACATGAGAGAGATCGAGAGATCTCAATGCTTTGCATCGTCCTCAAGTAGACAACACTAAGGACAACAAATAGAAGAATGAGAATAACATATAGAAGAAGTAACAAAAGAGAGGAGGAGAGAATCTGCTATGCTAATGTAACTAGTCTAGCACGTCATCTACCCCCCGATCTTGCTGATCAATGTTTCGGGAAGGTAGGGAACACGCTAGAGGAGGAACATCCAACACAGTAGATGGAGCTATCACAAGATCCAAACAAGGGCTATGTTCATATCCCAAGCCGCGGTGTTCTTGTCTAGGAGCTAGGATAAGTGCTTTAGAAAATTCATTAGATAAATGGTTATCAATATCAACAAGTTCATATTCACTATCAGAATGAACAAGAGAAACATTTGCATCATGAATAACATTTTCATCTATATCATCATCAAGATTTATAAAAATAGGATCTTTAACTCGCACAGGATCAAGACCATCATGCATCTTATGTTTAGGAGATTTAGGCTCAATTTTTGGCTGAGGAGAAAATGGAATAATGCTTGTTGAAGGTGTTTTTGGGGATTGCGAAGTTTGAGAAGCAGCTGCTTGAGCTCTAAGACGACGCTTTCATCGGCGTTCACGTGCAGAATGATTTCGTCTAGTCTTAGTAGGAAGTGGAGAAGATTGAGGAGGAGGAATGTTCTCATCCTTATCACTTGGGTGTTTAGGTTGTGGTCTCTTAGGCTGGATAATAGGAGAAGAAGAAGGTCTCTTCTCTCTATAGAAGGAAGGAGGAGGAACTGCTCCATACAAAGGAGGAATATTTGGTTTAGGAAGGAGACCAAGTCCATCATGATGAGGAGGTATAGGTCTACTCTTAAAAAGTTTATTAGATATAGGCATAGTCACATCCAAAGGAATGGGTTGGGAATCTTCTTGAGGAAAGACATTAGTTTTATCTTTCAAAGGAAGAACTTCCTTCTCAAGAATGATAGGAATGTCAAGTTTGGGTGTTCTAGGTTCACTTAGAGATAGGATCATATCTGTTTTCCACTTTTGATAAGATTTGAAAAGATGATCACTTCACGGAGGAAGAGATTGGAATTGTTTAGGCCAAAAATAATCAATAGGAATGCTAGAAGTTCTTTCAGCTGGTTTAAAGAGACTATGATTGACAGTAACAACTTCACCATTATGGGGAAATTTCAAACACTTGTGAATAGGAGAAGCAATAGCTTTCATGGAAGATAGCCAAGGATAGCCAAGCTTCACACGAAATTGTTCGGAAGATGGAATAATAGCAAAGTCCACATCAAGGGATTTGTTATGGACCTCAATAGGTAATGTAATAGAACCAATTGCAGGAGAAGAAAATGCATCAAATAATTTCACAATCACATATGTTTTGTCATAAATCACTTGATTCAATTGCAAAGTAAAAAGAAATTCTTCAGTAATGATATTAACCATGCAAGAAGGATCAAAAAGCACTCCACGACAAGGTGTATTTTTTACTTTTGCAACTATGTATAAAGGACCATCAGGTGCCCTAATGGTTTTACTAGAATCAAATGTGATGGAAGGTTCTTTAGGGATTTTCTGTTGCTCAACAAAGTTAATCACATTCGGAGTCATAGACATGAGATCATCAGGTGAGACAGAGGAATCAGTAGTGTCAATCGCATTAGAGGTATGAGAAGGTAATGGATCAGTAAAAATCTAAAGATTTTGGTTAGGAGGAGCTACAGATGTGTTGCCTTTATCATGCACTCCAGAAACAGAGATAGTATTATTATTAATCAAATCTTGAATTTTACCCTTTAAAGAAAAACATTTTTTAGTATCATGCCCAGGTTGACGATGAAATTGACAAAAAGATTTGTTATCAAAATAAGGTGAAGTAATCTTTGCAGGATCAATTTGCCTTATAGGAGGAAGAGTAAGCACATTTTGTTCCAATAATTTATTCATAATACTATGCAATGATTCATTCAAAGGAGTATACTTTCTTTCTTTCTTGAAAAACTTAGAAATAGGAGGCACACCTGATGCTGCATTCACATTGTTGTTGATGATGTTTTCATTGAATTTGATGGAATCTCTGTTCGGTTTAAACTTTCCAAATGGTTGTTGACTACTATCACCCTTATCACTCGGAGCCATAGGATGTGATTGTTCCATTTGACTCACAGTCAGTTGATAACTGTGAAGAGTTGCACACAACTGTTGGAAAGAAGTAAACTCAGAAAACAGAAGTTTGTCTCGAATGTCTTTTTGTAAATTAGAAATAAAGATTCTTTGAATATCATTGTTAGGCACTGGAAAAGAAATTTGAGCATACAAATGATTATATCTACCAATGAAATTAGTCACTTTTTCTTTAACACCTTGTTTGCAATGCATTAAATCAATCAAAGTAACTTTAGGACTTATATTGTTTTGAAATTGTTGAATGAAAGCATTTGCAAGTTGTTCGAAAGAAGTAATAGAATAGGAAGGCAACGAGCAATACCATTGTAGGGCTTTGTCTCTTAATGTTCTAGTAAACAGTTTTGCAAGCAACCTTTGGTCATAAGCAAAATCAGTACATATTGTTTGAAAGGTCTTAACATGTGTTAGAGGATCACCCTTACCATTATAAAGCTCCAAATGCAGGATTTCAACATGTTTAGGGGGGATAGCTCGAACAATGTCAAGAGAAAGTGGGCTCGGAACATCAAATGTGGGCACACTAAACTTAGATTGATTCATAGAGGCAATTTGTTGCTGTAAAGAAGAGACAGTTTGGGCAAGATTGTTAATGGTCGCTTCAGTCGAAGAGTTCATATTAGACGTGTTAGATTGTGATGGAGGTGTTATGTTATTGAAAGAAGGTAGAGAGTAAGGTGGTGGGACACTATGATAGTTAGTCATAGGAGATGATTGGACAGGAGGAACACTACAAGGAGGAATGGAATGGTTAAATGAATTGCCCCCTTGCGTCATGTTCATTTGTGGAGATATAAGAGGAACACTCACTAAAGGAATGAATGAAGAAGTTGGATTGAATGAAGGAAGAGGGTTGATCGAAGAAGAGGGATTGCCCCCATGACTGGTGATCATAAGAGGAATGTCTTGTGTTGAAGTAGTCATTATGTTTGATGTAAAAGTAGGTATACTAGCAATAGAAGTCATCAAAGGAATAGAATGATTGTCTTGAGTAGGAGGTTGTGTATAACTTAAAGTTTCAGCACAACTTTTCTTAGGCATCACATTTGAACCCACAATGTGTGCAATACCACGCAAAATATCAATTCCATTCTTATCACTTTGAAGCATACGTTTTAGACCCTCAATTAAAGGAAGAGCTTGACTATCAGGGTATTCTTGAGACATCCATTGTCGAAAATCGTCAAATTGGTTATCCAATTTTGAAAGTTGTTCTACAGAAACCTCATGGAGAGCTTCTTCATCATTAAGAGGATTAGAAGAATTACCCATCTCCTCGTTAAAAAGACCATTCAAATTAGGTTCCATTTCCTTAGTAATTAAACCTTGGAAGGACTTAATTCTAAGGCTTCATCTAACGGGAATAGTGTAGGTAGGGCTTATTGTTGTAAAACTCATGCACTAAAGAAAGAGAGAAGATTTTGAATTTTAGAGGTAGCAAATTTCAGTAAAACTAGCCAATCTTCCAGATTTAAGCTGTTAAATACAATCAGGACAATCTCCCGAAATTTCAGAAAAAATGTCCGGGACCGTGGCGCTCGGAGTGCACACGGTCCTCACAACTTTTTTTCAAATTTTGCAAGGATGAAAGTTATGATGATTTTACAGCTAACCTGAAAAAATTGAGTGATTTTACAATCTGTAGATAGGCCAAATTAAAGTTGCAATCTCGAAATTGAACCCTACCAAGATTGTCAAAAAATGCAAAATTTGAATTTTGAAAAAGAGAGGGAAACTAAAATTTTGAATTTTATGATTTTAGAGGGAATACCAAAAGCAATGCAAGTTTTGAAATTTGAAAGTTGACTCAATTTCACACAAAATTCAATTTTGAAAGCGGAAACCAAAGTTGTTGTAATTAAGCACTTAATTTCAAAAGTCACAAATTGCAAAAAATTTGGATAAATCACTGAAATTTTGAATGAATGATAACACACTTTTCAGATTTAGGACTGTAAGAAACACAATTTTGACACAAATTCCAATTTCAACAGTTTTTGAATGATTAGAAGCCTCAATCAAAGCAATCGCTAGACCAACTTTGACTATAATTTTGAAGGTGTTAAAATTGATAAAATCAGTCAAAATTCTGGATTTTAGCAGGAAAATATAGTAAGATCTAGCTCCCGAAATTTCGGAAAAAATGTCGGGGACGATGGCGCTCGGAGTGCACACGGTCCTCGCAACTTTTTTCCAAATTTTCAGGGATGAAAGATATTGTGATTTTATTGCGGAATCCAAAGTTACAGCTGATTTGGAGATGTTTTGATCAGTGAAATTGTCGGACAAAGGTTGAATCAAGAGGGTTTCAAAAATTAGGGTTTTGACACTTAACCACTTAATTTTCAAAATTAAAGCACAAATATGAATTGATAATTTGTAATAGAAGGGCAGATCTAAAACAAGCATTAACAATTAAACATTTCACAAGTTTAATAACTTAAAAAGAAAATTTAGGGTTTTTATGCAATTAACCTCTAAAATTTTGCAAAAGATCAAACATGGAAATGTAACCAAGGAATCCAATTTTCAGATCTAACTATGAATAATCAGAAAGGATGTTCACGTCGGGTTCACCAAAATGTAAAGTGGAAAATCGCGATCGAACCCTAGTTGCTCTCCCCTCTTCCAACTCCAAGGAGAGAGAAGGGAGGTTCACTAGGGTTGATGGTTTTCACTTAAGGGAGAGACTTTACATTCAAAAGAGGGGTTGAAACCCACAAGATCCAATCCCACACAATGCAAGATTGGATGCTAAATGTGTTTCAAGGGTTAAGAAAGCAAGGCTACCCTCTTTTGTAAAGAATGTTGATAGAAGAATTAAGCTAGGAATGCATAGAAAGTGACAAAGATTCGCTTATAAACTAAGATAGGGATATAGGATGAAGCTGCGGACCTGGAATTAGTAGTAAAATGTCGATACGGTGCTGTCTTGCAAATTTGAGCAAAAGTTGACGGGACGATGGCGCCTGGCATGCACACGGTCCTCCAAAAAATCCACAAAACGAAGGGGGATCTGTTCGTCTCTGCACAAGGATTCCAGATCTTCAATTTCAGCCGCATACCTGCAACCTACACACAGAAAAGCGAAGATGATTGGGGGGTTAGGGATTAGGGGTTTGCCTTTAGGTCAAACCCCAGTTTTGGAATTAACCAAGAAATGAGAAATTGCTGTAAATGTAATGTAAAACAAGTACTAATACCTTGTTGTAAGGATGTTTGTATCCTTATGTGCGAAGGTATAGATGTTGTTGTTTGTTGTATGTTGTATGTTGTATGTAGCATGTAGTATGTGATCTCCTCTTCAATGGTTGAATCCTTGTCTTGAATGCAACACTTAGCCTTGAATGGAGACTTAGAATGATCAATTGCTTGAAGGAATGCTTGAATGCTTGAGTATAGTTTCCACGCTTTTTCCATCATATGTCCTTCTTTTTTTCAATGGGAGAGGCAAATGTAGTTTATATACTTGCCAATTAGGGTTAATAGACTGATTTTCCCGACCTTAGGCCGACCAAGAAAGTTAATTTTCCAATTTGCAAACATAAAGACCCGAAGTCCAAAAGAGACCGGGCCCAAAATAGGACCTAGGGACCAGGGCGCTAGGCACCCTGGTCCTGAAGGACCAGGGCGCTGGGCGCTCTGGTCCCACCTCCCGGGACAGAAGGAGGTTCAGGCCAGGGTGCAAGAAAATGCAGTTTTTGGTGTCATAATCAGGTTTTGGGGTCTCCATTCAGGTTGCTTGTTGTGTCGCCATCATGAAGACCGAAATGCAGTCGAAATTGCAAGTGTCGCAATTTTAGGACGCTAGAACATGTTACATTAAAATTTCCAATAACCTAGATCAACCGGGACCAAGTATAGGTCCACATGCTTCAACAATGATCTCCATCCATCAAGTCTCAAACATGATCACCAACAACATCCTAAAATTCCATTAGAAGCTACACCAACACCACTTATGCAATTCATCAAAAGCTCTATCGGTGAAACCCTCGCCGGAACTAGAAACCAATCTTCTAAGTAAGCAGGATAGTATCCAATCACCAGACCAAAACCAACTGATCAAATATGAGTATAAGTATCATGAGCAAGCCAATTCCATCACCCCGGAGCCTATCGGATCATACCGGATCTAAGTTAACCAGAAACCACTTAACCAACCGGGACCAGAAGGGTGCCGGTAAAGCATCCAAACATATAGTGTTGAGATCAATGAAAAAACATCAATATAACACATAATCAATTCCACCAAATGGCCAACATTTATCTACTATTGGAGCTGAGTATGTTTCTACTACTACTAACTATACACAAGTTCTATGGATGAAGCAAATGTTGAAGGATATAAAGGTGGATTGTAATGAACTGGTAGTTATTCACCATGATAACTTTGCTACTATTGATATATCAAATAATATGGTATTTCATTCTAAGACAAAGAACATATCTATCAAATACAAATTTTTGAAGGAGAAGGTAGAAGTAAATGAAGTTAGGCTAGTTTATGTGAACACTAAAGAGTAGATTGTAGACATCTTCACTAAACCTTTGCCTAAAGAATCATGAGTACTTCAGAGAAAATTTGGGGGTTTCTGCCCCTCTGATAGAGACTTGAGTGATGCTAATTAGCATTAGTCTGGTATGCATTATTAGAGCTATTACTCATTCCAAATTGATGTGGTGATGCTACTATTAGACAACTTAGACAACCAGAGGACAACTGAGAGGGGGGGGGGAATCAGTTGTCACCGAATTATAGAACTTTAAGCATTTAAATCCTTATTACTAAAACACATAAAATTAATATTGGAATGCATAAACCAAACACTAGAATGAGTGATAAATCATTTAAACATAAAAATAAATTATAGAATAGTTATCATCCATCTATAACACGACACCAAGATTTGTATGTGGAAAACACGGTAAAGGGAAAAACCACAGTGATAAGACTACCCACAGTCTAATAATACTTCTGCAGCAAGTATGTGATTACATTATGAGGGGCCTACATGTACAGGAAGGCTAATAGCCTAGAGTGCATTACTCATCATAAAAAGGAGCCTCGCTGACTACATAAACATTAGACTACAATCTGGAAAGAAGAGTGAACTACAAGTATAGAATCTCCTATGCCTGAGTACAGTTTTAGTTAAGCTCAATATTGGAGGCCTTAAACCTCTCTTGCAAACCCAATTTGATCACCTATGATCGACCAAACCTTCTGCATATGATTACAACATTATTCACACATAGATCATCCCATAACCTTTTTCTATCAACCCATAATCTACAAAGAGATCTTACATCATTTATACCAACTGAGGACCTAAACAATTAGGTCGGCCACCTAAAAGATAATACAATAAATTCATGACATAAACCCATAATCCAATTATCAACCAAGTCGGTCCATAACCTAGATAATATCAGACCTAAAATAGGTCCCCATAAACCAAATCCAACACCACTGATAAATTGGAACATGAACAAGATAACCAACATCCTGGAAGCCATCTAGAAGCCACACCAACACCACTTATCATGTGCATCAAAATATCTTCAACAAATTTCTACCGATAAAACCCTTGCCGATGACCAAAAGGCTTACTAGAACAAATGGTAGCTCCTGAGTCATCAAATACTGAACCAATTGATCGTGATACACATTTGAATAGAATGAATGACAGATCCAAACTAATTCCACAAACCAAAGAATACCAGATCCTACCAGATCAATATTATAATCAACCACTCTACTGAAATCAATCAAAAACTGGTAAACAACCAAAACAACCGGTGTTGCCATTAATGACAAAACACCAACGCAATACATAATCCATTCCTCCAAATTTCCAACAATCTCCCCCTTTGTCATTTATGGCAACACTAGATGTGAAAAACATCCAAGTGCCAAGAAATACCAAACATGTTTCCCCCAATGGAATACAACCTACAATCTCCCACAAAATGATATAACAATGAAGTTTTGAACCAAACTCACTTTTAACTGATATTTTGTTAAGCTTTTGTTTTCACATATATCTCTCTCCCTTTGAAAACAAATAAAAATTATAAATCCTCTGAAACATATAGTTGACTACTCCCCCTGAGTAGTAGCACTACCACATCAATCCAGAATGAGTGATAACTCGGATAATGCATACCGGACTTATGCCAATCAATATCACTCAGGTCTCTACCATAGGGGCAGAAATCCCCAATCTATCTATGAAGTACTCAAATGATTCTTTAGGCAAAGGTTTAGTGAAAATGTCTGCAATATTCTCTTTAGTGTTCACATAAACCAGTCTGACTTCATTAGCTTCCACCTTCTCCTTCAAAAAGTTATACTTGATAGATATGTGCTTTGTCTTAGAATGAAATACTAGATTCTTTGATATATCAATAATAGTAGAGTTATCATAGTGAATAACTACCGGTTCATTACAATCCACCTTTATATCCTTCAACATTTTCTTCATCCTGTAGTGGCGTAAATTGTACAACCTTGCTAGGGTGGTACAATTTCACACTTAGGTTAGCACCCACCTTATTGTGTCTTGCATCTTACATTTCTAATTTCCCTTTAAGTATTTAATTAATTAATTAAATTAAATCTTAAGTAATATTTCATCACTCCCCACATTATAAAATTGGGTCCTTTACCCTAAGTGTGCCCATTTTTATTTTATTCCTCCAATAAATCATTTAATCATAAACCCTAATTATGTCCTATTTTGACCTCTAAGACCCAATTTTGCATATCAAAACACCTTGAAATCAGCTGTAACTTTGGGATTATCATCAATATCATCATATCTAATGGCCCTAAAAATTTGGTGAAAATTTGGTCAGATCATGGCAGGAATGCACATGGTCCTCAGCTTTTTTCCCAAAATTTTGTGAGCAAAATTTTATGATATCATAATGCTTAACCCAAAAAAATTGGTGGGAAATTCAATTCCTAGGTCAGCCTAAAGACAAAATTATGTCTAAATTAAGATCTAGGGGTTCATACATAAGATCTCCCTTTCTTCATTTGAAGGCAACTAAGAACTATCTATCTATCGAATCTGAGAATCTAAGAGCAGGTTTTTGGAGCACAAGGAGCCTTCTATGTAGTGAAAGAGAAGCCTATGTGGAGTCTTCAATAATATTCAACAACATTTCATCAAGCATTCATCATCAATTAGGAGCCTTGAAGACATTGAAGAGTAATAGGAGATCTAGTGGCAATATCTCTCCCTTGGGGATTGGTATGATTTCATGTTATTTTCATGTCTTTGTATGATTTTCTTTACATCAATTTACATATTTACATTCATGCTTTAGATCATTTAGCATATTTGGTTTGAAGCATTGTCATTTACATTCACATTTACATTTAGGGTTTACTCTCATGAGTAGGGTAGCTCTAGTTTCTTATCATTTAGGATCTTTCATACACACAAGGTTGTAGCACACACATTTTAAGTACATTATCAACTATTTGTGGAGGTAGAAATCACCAATATAGGGGTTTGACTAAGGAAAAACCCTATTTAACCACCCAAAACCCTATTTTCAGTTGTAGGTGCAAATACAGGATCCGATCATGGTTGCAATTTTTCAAGTCTGGTAGAGCACACAAACACAGTCCTGAAGATTAAATTTGAGAAAAAATCACTAGGACAAGGGAGTAACGCCCTAGTTCTATGACCTGGTCCTTCCTGAGTGCCTTGGTCCTCTCTAGGCACCCTGCTCCTACACCTTGGTCCTTTATGGGTTCCCTGGTCCTCTCTAGGCACCCTAGTCCTTTTTGGGTGCTCTGGTCTTGTGCCTTGGTCCATCTAGTTTTAGGTGAAATTTAGCAAGGTGGAAGCTCGGAACATTAGAATTACATCCTCCTATTTGTAGCTTTATGTTAGATCATTAGGGACAGTGGCATGACACCTTGGTCCTAGTCAATTTGGCTTAGTTTGCACCATCAGGTACACATCCAAAATCCTCCCCCTTTCATCCTTTCAATATCTCAGTTTCAGATATATAGGTTTGTTCAATTCTGAGTTCATTTATGCTTCATTCTTTATCTCATAGCCTAGTTGATCATTCAAACCCTAGTTTTTCTCATCATTTGCAACAAGAGGAATAGAAACCCTAAGAGATATTCCTTGGATCTCTCTTTCACACAAGAAGTAGCCAAAGTGATCTATCTCCCTAGGCTCTTTCATATTCACAATGTGTTTGCAAAAGTGGGATTAGGTCCTAGTCACCCGATCTCACTTTTCCTGCCACCACATTTTGGTGAACCCGACGTGAATCTAACCATCTTTAATTTGGATTTATTTTCTCAGATCTGAGTTTTTTTGCTATTTCAAATTCAAATTTACATTTACAAGTTTCAATTCCTTGCAAATTTCAAAATTTAGAGGTTAATTTTGTTAAAACCCTAATTTTTAAATTCAAAATTGAACTTGTGGATAGCTTAATTTGGACCATTAATTTCATATCTAATTTAGGAACACATTTCAGTTTAAATTTCATTTTCTAAATCAACATTTAGAGTGCTTGCATTGGTTAAAATTGATAATTTCCTTTTATTTTGCATATGTTATCATTTGAATGATTTTTTGTCATGATGCATTCATTTCATAAATGTGATAATGGGTTAGCTTCCCTTGTTCAAATTTTTCCCTCTCTTAGAGAACTACCTCCCATATATGACGGCATTTTATTGCCTAAAAGAGTTGTTACCAATCCCTTCAAAACTCTCCCATGCTTTGAGGATGAAGATTTGAAGAGTTATCTTGACAATTCTCCTAAAATGTGCCCTTCCCATCTAGCTATCTTAGAGGAAGAGGTTGATATCATAAACACCTTTCTTAATGTTACATTACCTTCCCTACATGATTCCTCTCTAAGTGAAAAGGTATTTATGCAAATTGACTTATCTTCTCCTAAATTTGGTCTTACTAATGGTGGCATGTTAGTACAACAAGAGGTTATGAGCACTTCTTCCAAAGATCTCCTTCCTAAGAATTAATCTTTAGAGAAAGATGTTCATCTTCCTCCTAAAGAATACTCCCCTCATGAGGTTCATTTTGTGTAAGAAGATAGTATTGTCTCTAGTTTTCCTAGTGATGGCATTTCCTCCTTTGATTCCAACAAAATTCCCACTAGAGATGATGCATTAACGAGAAATGCTTTCCCTTCTCCTAAAGTTTGTCTTACTCCCCTAAAGATACCCTAGAGAAAGAAGATGAAACCATTACCAATTTCTTTAATGCTCTCTCCCCTAAATATCCTATTGAAGACATTTTGAGGAAAGAAGATGATTTAAATACATGTAGTGATTCTCTCCTTCCTAAGGATGAAGAATTAATGAACAATGTTATCCTTTCTCCCAAAATTGGCAATAGCAATAAGGACATCTTTGTGCAAGATATTTCTAATACCTTTCTTAATGACCTCACTATTTGGGATGAACAATTAGAAGAAGGTGTTTATTATTCTCTACCCCATGATAGAACCCTAGCTAAAGGGGATGAAATCATGATTGATAACTCCCTTGATAGAATATCACCTTCCATGAATATCTATCATTCTCCCTCTAAAAATAAAGAATCTCCTTCTCCTCAACTCAGTTCTACTCATAAGGATACCCTAGTTCAAGATAAGATGGTTAACATCTTTTATAATCATCTCCCTCTCAAAGGTGATACTTTAAAGAGTAATGTTGATCCTTCTCCTAGAAAGTTTATTCCCCATGTAGATCCTTTGGTGATAGAGAATGATATAACCTTTCCTAAAACATCAGTGCCTACCCCTAGTCTCCCTCCTAAAATTGATCTTATCCAGGATAACATTTAAATGCAAGGAGAGACTATCAATAATTCTACCAACAATCTTGTTCACTCTTATTCTAAGGACACCTTTGATATTCCTAAACCATCCTTAATCAATTTGATACATGTGAATGAAACACCTAATAAATCCCTCTTCACAGTTCAAGGTGCTTGTCCTTCTCAAAATTCCCCACATAAGCCTATCTTAGTGGTTCAAGGTTGTTACTACTTATCAAGTTGCCATTAGTTTTTATATTCAAAGTCATACTATATATTCTAGTCGGCTAGCACTACTGAATCATGCAATTGGTATAAACAGAGAAGTCAGTATGCACAGTTTAGTCGATTACAGAGGAAAGTAGTCATAGAATGCAGTATACGCCGAGCTGTCTATCAAGTATCTTTTTGAGACTACTGAGCAGTAAAGTTAACACACCGAGTTGATATTCACCAAGTGAAAGGTGTTACCAGATACATTGAACCTAGACATGCATATGAAAATGTGTTACAAAATCGAGGCACATCTAACCGTTATTACATTTGAAATTGCACTAGAAGATTGTGTATGATTGCAAGGTCAACTTAACCAATGAAATATTTTGATTAGTTATTCATTCAAGGAATCTTGTTTGTAAGATCAAAGCAATGAATTGGATCACCGTTTAAGAGATCTATTTATATAGCATGAGTTAAGAGTAAGGTGTGTGCATGTATGAATGAAGGAAGACATTTATAGAGACACAGAGGTCACTGAGAAGGTTTTCAGAGAACAATCAAAGAACAAAGTAAATAGAAGGGTTTACAAAGTTACTATAAGGGTTACCGAGGTATGCTATAAGCAAGGTAATCTATTCTAAGCACATAGAATCTTCTTTAACATTTTAGATGTAAAGTTGCAGATATTTGTAATGATTTTATTGTAATATTGAGAAGTTGAAAGAGAAAACTTTAACAGGGTAAAAGACTCTAACCAAGTCTATAAATTGTAAAGCCTCTAACTAGGTGCAACATTCAGAATAAATGTTGTAAAATCCTTTAGCAAGGTAGATCTAACTGATCTTGTTACTCCTAACAGGGTAATCTATCAGAAATAGCTAAATATAGCTCTAACTGAGCATTCTTTATTATTGCAATAGTGAAGTTGTGGGTGACATCCCCACCACTTTTTTTCTCTCTAACTAAGAGTTTCTGCGTAACCAAAATATATGTGTTATGCAGTGAATCATGTATGATTGTTATCTATTTGTTTTAACCTTATTTTATGTTACTACACTATTCTGTTTATGCATAATAGTAAAGTTATTATTCAAAAAAAGTTTTGTAGTACTAATTCACCCCTCCCCTCTCAGTACATTAGCTTTCCATATTGGGCCTAACAATTGGTATCAGAGCTTCAACCTTGGAAAAGGGTTTAACTACCTAAAGAGAAAGATCTTATCAATGGAAGGCTATAAACAATCTCAGAGGATTGTGTATTTTCAAGAAGAGCTAGATCATGCAAATCAAGTGATTGCAGACATGCAAAGGCAAATGCAAAAATCTCTGAAAGTAAGAAGAAGATTATCTGATGACTTGCAAGATTCTCAAGAGTTAGTGGAACAAATTGAAACATCATCCGAGAATAGTATATCTGAAGAGACTGAAGAAATGATTGGAGTGTTGAAAGAAAAGAACAAAACATTAGCTGATCAACTAAAAGCAATGAAAAGAGAACATGAACATTTTAGTACACAGATGACTAAAAATCTAGATGCAGTAAGGATAGCTAAGGATAAAGCAAGAGATCTATAGAGAGAGAAACAACAACTTGAAATCTTAGTATCTGATAAGAATGATGAAATCATAAGGTTAACTGGGATTCAACAAAATATGATAGATGAACTAGGTTATGCACATCATGAAGCAATTCTGAAGAATGATGAAAATCAAGCATTGAAACTTGAAGTATCAAGATTGACTAATGAACTTGGAACAGAGAAGAAATCAAAAGAAATATTGAAGAAGAGTTATGAAGCATCAAAGATATTGGATGAGCAACTGAATATAAGAAGACCCAACAAAGATGCAGGACTTGGTAACAAAGGAAAAGAATCTACCGGAAAAGAAATTCATACTACCAAGAGAGGAGAATCATCAAAGCAAGCTGGAAACAGGAATAACATCAAAGGGAAGAAGCCTATTTGCTACTACTATGGAAATCAAGGTCATACTGCCAACATATACCAGATTAGAAAAGGTAAGCAACTGAATATCACTAAGTCCAATGGATATTGTTACAATTGCAATAAATATGGTCACACATCTAATCAATGTAGGACAAAGTTTATTAACAACTATCAGAAGGGAAAATTCAAAGGGTTTTGTAGAAACTGCAATAGATATGGACATAGTATCGAGAAGTGTTGGCTTAAGAAAAAGAACTACATGCGGTGTGCTCACCAAGCAAACACCAGAGGTTACCGAACTCACACAGATCCTTACCAACAATATGCAGGAGTACCATGGGATTACAATACAAGGATATGGTGTGAATGTTGTGGAAGATATTGACATATTAGTGCCAATTGTTTTATAAGGTTTGGAATGACCAACTGAAGATCATGGAGAAATCTTGGTATGGCATGTTTTCATTGTCACAAAGTTGGACATTTAGCTAGAGATTGCAGAGATCAACCTAGAGGAGACACTGAAGAGATAAAAGAAAAATTTAAGATGATTTGGAAAAAGAAGGAAGTCATGTCAGATGAAGAAAGCACCTTACCTACCGAGTTAGGTGCACCTATTCCAAATTAATCAGAAAAGGTATGAAGGGACTGCATTCTCTAAAGGTTAAAATCATAACAGTTCCTATTCCATTATGTACTAAATTCAAAATCTGCATAGTTAAGATGCATTAGTAGGTTTGGAATTCTATCAAAAGCACATTACAGGAAACCTGTCAAGTCAGTGAATACAGAAAGCCTGTCAAATCGGTAAATGAAGGAAATTTGGTTACTCAGTTAAAACAAAAGAAAAAGGAGTAAATCAGTTAAAGGTAAACCGAGTGCATTTAATGTCTTGACCTAACCCACACGGAGCCCGAGAAGGTATTTTGTGTACTTAAAGGTATTTTCGCGGTCATTTTCATTCACCAAATTTTCAAGAGAGCAGAGTAGAGCGAATCAAGGTGATCAAACTTCATTCAAAGTGAATTTCAAGGCATTTACATCAAATCTCATCACATTGTTAAGCTGGTTTCTGATCTTGTCAAATTGCTATTATCTACCGAGTGTGAAGCATCAGTTGTTTGTAAACCGTCAAACCCTAAGGATAGTTTGCTAAGTTTTATCTAGAATTTACAAATGGCACCCAAGATCCAAGATCCTGTAGTTGTCAAGAATGTGGAGAAGCCATCTCTGAAATACACTTTGACTCCTAAAGTCACCTCTAAACTGGATGACAAAACTACCTTTTCACTCATCCCGGATTGAGTCTTGTCAGTCGAAGATGTTAGATTCTTCACCAAATGCCATGTTGAAGAACTCAGTCATGTTGAGATTAGTCACACATATGATGAACTATGTACCAATGGAAAAATGGATAGCAAGTACGAGCATATCAAAATCAAGGGATTAACTGAAGCCCTAGCCTATCCCCATGTGTTCAAACCCCAATGGGTTAAGTTTGTGTTAAGCAGAGTTCATGACGATTTCATGTGGCTAGAGGAGCAACCATTCAAAATCACTAGGGAAATCATTCATGTGATCATCGGGTATCCTATCTATGATCATGCACGAGCACAGAAAATGATATCATAGAAGGAGTTAATCAGTCTAACCAAAGTAGAATTTGATTACCGAGGACTGAAACTGAACAATGTCATTGATGCAGAACTTAAGTTTGCAATTAGAGTAATTGGTTACTATTTCTTCCAATCAGCAAGGGAAAATAGTGTACCATGTGCAGCAGTTGACTTAGCCTATAAAATAGTGAAAAAGGGAATGAAAGTAGATTTATGTGAAGTGCTATTGAAGAACTTGTTTGAGAACCTGAACACAATAAGGAAGCTAAAGAAGAACAACTCGGCAAACACACTGAAGTTTGGTTCATTTCTTGTATGCATGTTTTTCTACTTTGAGAAGTTCTTTCCCTCAGTCGGTAAAGTAGTTTGGGAGCTACACCGACCTATCACCCATCAAATTAATGATTTTATCAAGAAGTTGGGAGATAATTTTAATGATATCATGGATGACTATTTCAGCAAATTTCAAGAGAAGATGCACAATAGGTACTGGATTCCACCACAGCTGGTAGAGAAATATAAGGATAATATATGTTTTGAGGTAGACACCGATTAGTGTTATGTGAGTGCTGTAGAACCAAGGACTCAATCTTTGCCACCAATGGGTTATGAGATTGACTATGATATCACACGACAAAAAATTGATCCTATCTTTCATTACCAAGGCATGCTACCGAACTGAGATATGGGACTTATGAAGAAGTTATGGAAAAAGTGAAACTGAGCATTGTAGTACCTAAAGCTACAAGAAAGGCTACAAAGATGATAAAGGTTCTATCAGAGAAATACAGAAAAGAATCATCCTCTACACCCGTCAAAGGCACTCTTTCCATTACCGAAGAGGAATCGAAAGCTCAAGAGGCAATAATAACATTAAGTACCGAGTTGCCTAAGGGTAAAGTGTTGAAAAGAAAGAAAATGGACACTTCAAAGGCCCTACCGATTCCACCACCAACAAAGAGACCTAACACTAGAGCATCAACTGCATCACCAAGTAAGAAACAAAAGAGTGTTACTACACCCAAGGTAACCAAGACCTACAAGAAATCTACTCGGAGACTCATTCTGGAAAAAGAGTCTAGTGATACAGAATCCGATGATGCAAACAAATTTCAGATTGTAAAAAGCAAGAAGGTGAATATTCATAGTGTTGAAAACTTTTGTGCCAATCTTCAAGAATATGGTGGATTTGTAGGATTTAGATATGTCAAGTATGAGACTAGGAATAATGATGAGAAGTGACAAAATTGAAGAAGCTATTATTTACACACTTCTAAAGTTTCGGCTAGCTCCATTAGAACTAGTAAAGTCACTTCCAAGTGAATTATACTTACATATTGATAACAGATGAAAATATGCAATGGACTCAGAGAAACAAATAAGAGAAATAAGTCTAGTCCATCTATTTCCTGATATGTCTATTGCAAAAATTAAAGAACATTTGACAACCTACAATTCTAAATTTCTTGTCAAATAGAGAGCCTTAAAATTGATGAATGGGCTATACATTGATGTAGAAAATGAGACAAAAGCAAAGTGGCAGGATATCTTCAAAATAAAGGATGGTGGTGAACAATCTCAAATTGAAATTGTTGATGTCACCGAACAAGATCCTGATGTCATCGAGCAAGGTCTTGATGCTACCAAGCAAGACTCAACTGGAACTATTCAATTTGATGAAGATGTCATGGATGTAGAAGCACCGGAGCAGGAAATGATAGAAGGCGCTACCTATGCAAAAATTGTAACTACTGAATCTATTTTAGAACAAGTTCAGCTTTATCTGCCTGTCAAGCCACTTGTCTCTACCGAAGCTCCTAAGGATATAGAACAAGGAACCGAAGGTCACAAGTCTGAAGCAGTAGAAGATACAACTAAAGATTAGATGTCTCAAGCACCATCAAGCATTGAAAATGTTATAGCTAAGACACCTAGTATCGAGACACCCAAGGACACCACAATGGCTACAGGAACCGACCAAAGTGTTGCATCTACTGAGCAACCTACCGAGGGTCATCAAGCCTCACAAGCACTTGTCTTAGTACAACCAACCAAAGGTAAAGAGAAGAAGGTGAGAAAGCCTAGTTTCAAAGTTGATTTGACTAAACCGATAGTGTTGCCCAATGTGGATATCTCAAAATTAAAAGGGCAAGAACTTATTGATTTTGGTGAACTATGCAAAGAAAAGGCCGAACAAGAAAAACAATTGGCCATTCAAAAGAAGAATAAAGTACTACAGAAGGTGAAGACACTACTCACAAATATGCTACCTTCAGCAACAATGTCAACCAATGCAACCATCCACATTCACCTGGATGATCTCCTTACTCAAATAGAAACATCTGGAGTTGATGCATCTAAGTACTTGAGCAAGCTAAAAGATAAAGAGCTTAATACAAAGATGATAGAAGAACTACAAAAATCTCTAGCTATTGGAAAGGTTAAGCTTGTCAAATTCATTGCTGAGTTGTCCCCTCAACTCAAGCATATTCTTTATTTATTTCAAAAAATTTGTACGTTTTCCTTATTGATTAAAGATATCAAGAATAAAACTGATGTAATTGAGAAAGAGATCACCAATCTCTCAACTAAGTTGACCATAGAGCCTAATTCAGTTCAGAATTTTTATACCAAGCTTCAACAGCTCATGGCTCAACAGTTAGAACTCAGAAATGAAGAGCATAAGATTAGGATGGACATAATGACCCTCTAGACATTATTCCTTCCTCATCTCTCATCAGTTCAAGAGCAGATTAACTGAGCTACACGCCTATCAACTACATAAGAGGGAAGCACTTTTGATGGCTTAATATCACTATTGGCTAATATTCAAGCACAAAATTCTTTAATGGAAAGTGTAAAGGATGCACTCTCAGTCGCACTCACCGACGCCCGGAAGAAGTATAAATCTATTTTTGATCAGTTACCGCCCCCAGATAGAAATTAAGTTTTTGATGCTTGTCAAAAAGGGGGAGTAATACCAGATAAAGGGAGTAATACTATGTTCAAGGAGTGATACAGTTTTGGTTATACAGTTTTGAGTATTGTATACAAGGGGAGTATACCGAGCAGAATATACAAAGTATGCAAAGCAAGCAAAGCACACAAGCACAGATCTGAGCATGCAAAATCAGAGTTATGGATAGTATAATGATAAGGGGAGTATATCTGCATATACTATTTCATTGACTATTGTATATATTGTCAAGTGTAGTCATTTTGCAAAGTATATAGATTTTTGAGTTATGACTTTGAAAGTAGTTTTTGTCAAACATCTCAACTAATGTCAAAAGGGGAGATTGTTACTACTTATCAGGTTGCCATTAGTTTTTATATTCAAAGTCATACTATATATTCTAGTCGGTTAGCACTACCGAATCATGTAGTTGGTATAAACAAAGAAGTCGGTATGCATAGTCTAGTCAGTTATAGAGGAAAGCAGTCACAGAACATAGTATACACCGAGCTATCTACTGAGTATCTTTTTGAGACTACCGAGCAGTAAAGTTAACACACCGAGTTGATATTCACCGAGTGAAATGTGTTACCAGATACATTGAACTTGGACATGCATATGAAAACGTGTTACAAAATTGAGGCACATCTAACCATTATTACATTGGAAATTGCACTAGAAGCTTATGTATGATTGCGATGTCAATCTAACCAATGAAATATTTTGATTAGTTATTCACTTGAGGAATCTTGTTTGTAAGATCAAAGCAATGAATTGGATCACCATTTTAAGAGATCTATTTATACAACATGAGTTAAGAGCAAGGTGTGTGCATGTATGAATGAAGGAAGACTGTTATAGAGACACAGAGGTCACCGAGAAGGTTTTCAGAGAACAATCAAAGAACAGAGTAAATAGAAGGGTTTACCGAGTTACTATAAGGGTTATTGAGGTATGCTATAAGAAAGGTAATCTATTCTGAGCACATAGAATTTGCTTTAACATTTTAGATGTAAAGTTGCATATATTTGTAATGATTTTATTGTAATATTGAGAAGTTGAAAGAGAAACCTTTAATAGGGTAAAAGACTCTAACCAAGTCTATAAATTGTAAAGCCTCTAACCAGGTGCAACATTCAAAATAAATGTTGTAAAATCCTTTAGCAAGGTAGATCTAACTGATCTTGTTACTCCTAACAGGGTAAGCTATCAGAAATAGCTAAACGTAGATCTAACCGAGTATTCTTTATTATTGCAGTAGTGAAGTTGTGGGTGCCATCCCCACTTCATTTTTTCTCTCTAACCAAGAGTTTTTGTGTAACCAAAATATATGTGTTATGGAGTGAATCATGTATGATTGTTATCTGTTTGTTTTAACTTTATTTTATGTTACTGCACTATTCTTTTTACGCATAATAGTAAAGTTATTATTCAAGAAAAGTTTTGAAGTACTAATTCACCCCTCCCCTCTCAGTACATTAGCTTTCCATATTGGGCCTAAGAAAGGTGGTTATGCTAATAATTCTTTTTTTACTCCTAAGAAAACTATCCTTACTATGCAAGGAGGTTATCCTACTAAGAGCCCTTATGAGTCTGCTAAACAATTTACTAGAGAGAGTTATAATATGGTTGCTCATACTTACAACACGAGAAACAATAGTAAATTTAGTCCTCCTCTCGTTATCCCAACTTCACTTCCTTCCTCTCAACCTCTTCTTCCACAAGCACCTCATATCTCAAATCTTACCAAGGAGTATGATCTCATTGAACAACTTAAAGCCACTCCTGCTAAGATTCCTATTTGGTATTTTCTTCAAAGTTCACTAGCTTATCATGGGATGTTACAAGATGCTTTGAAAAACTTAGATGTCCCACCTATAGTGACAACTAATAACATGTCCGCTTTGATTGATCCTACAAACAAATCCAAAGCTCAAATTATATTCACACAAGATGAGTTACCTTCTCATGAAATGCAAAATCAATATGATCCTCTTGTGATTGTGGTTATTATCCATGATAGTGCTATAAGACCAACCCTTGTGGACAATGGATCAAACCTTCTTCTCTTACTATTCAAGGTTTTGATAATGTTACTAAACAATGTCTAGGTATCATAACCTTTCCTATTAGGATATTTCATGTTGTGTTAGCTACACCTATTCATGTTATTCCTATTAATTTGACATGTAACCTTCTATTAGGGAGACCTTGGATTCATAGCATGCCGATTGTCCCATCAACTTTGCATAGGCAAGTCAAATTCATTTTTAACAATACAACATACACCTTGTTTGCTGCCAAACCTCAAGAACCATTAAAATCTAGGTCTTCTTGTTCAACTACTTCCCATTCTTCTTCCAGTCCTTCTACTTCTTCAAATGAATCTATTTCCTTTAATGATGTTGTTCCTTCTAGTACTCCTAATTCTCCTACTCAATTGGAATCTCCTCCCAAGGATCTCTTTTCTCCCAAAGAAGTGCTCATAAATGATGATTGGGGATCTCTAGGAATTACCCCTACTTTTATAGGAGAATATAGAGTACCTTGGAAAGGATCTAAGAGTGACAAGGAGAAATCTAAGGAGGAACCTAAAGAGAAAACTACTTTGTGTAAACAACTAAGTAACAACTTTGTGGTTGCTTCTAATTCGAATGATTATTCAAATGCTTCCTCTAATTAATATAGACCTAAGACCTATGGGGCATCAACATCTATTTCTGATTTGGCGTCCCTTTATGGTCCTAGTTTTCACAATTTAGCTAAGAGTGGCTATGATGGCAATGGTTGTGGTGTAAATGAATAAGGAATTAAAGTTCCTTTAGAACATTATACACTTGAAGCTTCATTTGGACTTGGATACAATCCTTCTAAGCCCACCAAAGCATCTAAAAGACCATCTCTCAATGTGAATTCTATATTTAGTAGTGATGATGACCTCACCCCAATTAAATCATCTCCTACTTCTTTCAACATTCATCCCCCTCATAAGGGAATCTCGGTGATGAACAAATCTCTTTATGAATCTCCTCAAGAGATTTCTAATTCCACCTTTGAGGATTAATTTTATACTCATTCTAAAATCCCTTCTTCTAGGAATAAGGCTCTAATGAATTATACTTATCCTCTCCTAAGATTTCTTGTGTGCAAGAGAAGTATGACTAAGTGGCCTATTCTTCTCCTATAAAATTTTCTCTTTCTAAAGACTCTTTAACACTCATCATCTTATACATGTTTTTAATCTCACTTAAAGTAGAGAATTTAACATGTCATATTCAAATACCTCATTCAGTCTATCATGTATTTAAATAACATTAATGGCTATTATGTTGCTCATCATTATGTGATATTGGTAGCTCACTTATTAGGGGTTCATTGACACTCAGGATGGTACAATTTCACGTGCAATCATACTTTTGGAAGCAACATAATAGCCTATTTCTATCTCATCTATTCTCCCTATATATATGGGGGGAAAGAGTGATTTCAAACATCTCGCCTTCTTAAGATTAAAAATTCCCCTTTGTGAAGTAGTGTCTTCTATAAGGATTTCTTATTGATTGTAGAGTTGTATTCGTATTTGAATTCCTTCTCTCATATTGGAACAAGCATCCCTAATGGGGATCTTAAGTACATATCATTAATTGGGACCTCCTCCTTGGTGTTGGAAGTATTTTATCATTCATTAATTTCTTTTCTTCATTAAGTAGTATCTTTTATAATAAGCCCTTCTATTTTGTGCACGTGCATATCACTGATGAGGATCTCTTTCCTTCTTTTAGAAGAGTGTTGTTATAAATAATCTCTCTTTGATGGCATCTCAATCCTCTACTCTTTTCAAAACTCTTGCATTCATTCATTATAGAAGATGTTATATTTGTCTAAGACAACTCCTCTTGAAGGTAGATGTCTTTTGAACAAATATCTCTTCTCCTCCAAGGATATCCTTTGCACTTATATAGCAAGATATCTCTTTTGAACTATTTTATCCTTGCTTGAAGAGTATTCCCTCTTTTTCTTGGATTTATGATATTGTTGCATGATGGATATCTTCTTGGTGTAGAAGGTAGGTATCCTTGTTCTACTTGCACACACATGCACAAGGTTGAATGTAACTAATGGTGTTCTCACTCTCCTCCCTTACATGGATCACCCAGACAGATTCTGGGGGCTAGTTTTCCATGTTCTTCTATCCATGGATCACCTAGTTTTAGTGGCGAGATGTCCATGGTTCCTTTTCTCTTCTCATGGATCACTAAAGTGTTTATTCATGCTTTCTATCTCTTCTTCCTTCTCTTTGCATTTGTTTCCATTTAAATCTTTCATCTTGAGTTAGAGAGCTCTCAAATCCTCCCACTCTTCACTCTTTGTTGTGTTGGAATTAAGGCTTAGTTCTCTTTCTTATCAAATAATTCTCCACTAGTTTTTGATATTGATCAAATCTTTTTGTGTTGTCATCAATCTTATTTCACAATTCGATGTGGTAAACATGATACCCTATTTCAACTCACTAAAATTAGCAAGCCGAAACTAGGGGGGCATATAGCTACCCTTGAATTTTAATTACCTTCCTTAGTAAGCATTTAGGTGATTTTGTGATTTTATCTAACATGTTTTTGTAGGATGCGGATCCTAACTATATACTACAGATACCGCTAGGGTCTTCATCCGACAACTTATGGATATATCCTTTTCAAATGATGTTTACTTTCATTTACATTAGCTTGCATATGCACGTAGTTTCATATGACCGCTAAAGTGGGGGCTAAATGTAGTGTTGTAAATTGTACACCCTTGCTAGGGTGGTACAACTTCACACTTAGGTTAGCACCCACCTTAGTGTGTCTTGCATCTTGCATTTCTAATTTCCCTTTAAGAATTTAATTAATTGATTTAATTAAATCTAAAGTAATATTTCATCACTCTGTACATTATAAAATTGGGCCCTTTACCCTAAGTGTGCCCGTTTTGATTTTATTCCTCCAATAAATCATTTAATCATAAACCCTAATTATGTCCTATTTCGACCTTTAAAGCCTGATTTTTCATATCAAAACACCTCGAAATCAACTGCAACTTTTGGATTCTCTCCAATATCATCATATCTAATGACCTTGAAAATTTGGTGAAAAGTTGGTTGGATCGTGGCGAGAGTGCACATGGCCCTCGACTTTTTTCCCAAAATTTTGGAAGCACAATTCTATGATATCACAATGCTTAACCCCAAAATATTGGTGGGAAATTCAATTTCTAGGTTGGCCTAAAGATGGAATTATGTTGAAATTAAGATCTAGGGTTTCATACATAAGAGCTCTCTTTCTTCATTTGAAGGAAACTAAGAACTATCTATCTATCGGATCTAAGAATCTAAGAGCAGGTTTTTGGAGCACAAGGACCCTTCTATGTAGTGAAATAGAAGCCTATGTGGAGTCTTCAATAAAATTCAACAACATTTCATCAAGAATTCATCATCAATTAGGAGCCTTGAAGACATTAAAGAGTAATAGGAGATCTAGTGGAAATATCTCTCCCTTGGGGATTGGTATGATTTCATGTTATTTTCATGTCTTTGTATGAGCTTCTTTACATCAATTTACATATTTACATTCATTATTTATATCATTTAGCATATTTGGTTTGAAGAATTGTCATTTATATTCATATTTAGATTTAGGGTTTACTCTCATGCGTAGGGTAGCTCTAGTTTCTTATCATTTAGGATCTTGCATACACACAAGGTTCTAGTACACACATTTTCAGTACATTATCAATTATTTGTGGAGGTAGAAATCACCAACATGGGGGTTTCACTAAGGTAAAACCCTATATAACCACCCCAAACACTAGTTTTAGTTGCAGGTCCAGATACAGGATCCGATCGTCGCTGCAATTTTTAGGTTGATAGAGTACACAAACATAGTCCTGAAGATTAAATTTTAGAAGAAATCACTCCTATTGCAGGATAGGGGTGTGGCACCCTAGTCCTATGACCTATTCCTTCCTGAGTGCCCTGGTCCTCTTTGGCAGCACTGGTCCTGCACCTTGGTCCTTTCTAGGCATGCTAGTCCTCCACCTTGATCCATCCAGTTTCAGGTAAAATTTGGCAAGGTGGAAGCTCAGAACATCAGAATTGCATCCTCCCAGTTGTAGCTTTCTATCAGATCATCATGGATAGTGGCATGGCATCCTAGTCCTGGTCAATTTGGCTCAGTTTGTAACATCAATTACACATCCAAAATCCTCCCCCTTTCCTGCTTTCAGTATCTCAGTTTTAGATCTGTAGGTTTGTTCAATTCTGAGTTCATTTATGCTTCATTCTTTATCTCCTAGCCTAGTGGATCATTCAAAACCTAGTTTTTCTCATCATTTTTAAAAAGAGGAATAGAAACCCTAAGAGATAGTCCTTGTCTCTTTGTTTCCCAAAAGAAGTAGCCAAAATGGTCTATCTTCCTAGGCTCTTTTGTATTCCCAATGTGTTGGCAAAAGTGGGATTAGGTCCTAATAACCAGATCTCGCTTTTCTCACCACCACACATCCATAGAACTTGTGTATAGTTAGTAGCAACAACAACATACTCAACTTCAACAGTAGATAAAGAAGTGCACCACTGCTTCTTGCCGATCCATGAAACAAGTTTCTTTCCAATAAAGAAAGCTCCACCGGATGTGCTCTTTCGGTCATCAACATCTCCAATCCAATCTGCATCTGTATATGCATATAATGTAAAATCATCATTTATAGGATACCTTAAACCATATTCAGTTGTTCCCTCCAAATACCTAAAAAATTCCTTTTCACCGCACTCATTATTTTCTCTAAGATCACTCTGATATCTTGATACAATGCGAACTGCATTCATTATATCCGGTCTAGTCTGAATTAGATATAATAAACCACCAATCACAGATTTGTACCTAGTAGGATTTATTGATGTAGATGCATCTTTCTTTGTTAACTTCTCACTTGTAACCATAGGAGTACTAACCGGTTTACAATTTTCCATACCAAATTTCTTCAACAACTCTCTAGCATACTTAGTTTGATAGATGAAAATACCTTTATTAGTTTGAGTAATCTGCAAACCTAAGAAAAATATCATCTCCCCAATCATAGACATCTCAAATTTATTCTTCATATTGTTAGAGAATTCCATACATAACTTATCTTCATCTCCAAAAATGATATCATCAACAAAGACTTCAATAATCAATATGTCATCATTAGTGATCTTATAATATAAATTACTGTCAGCATTACCTTTAGTGAAATCAATCTTCAAAAGATATTTATCTAGTCTTGCATACCAAGCTCTAGGGGCTTGTTTGAATCCATATAAAGATTTCTGTAACCTACAAACCATGTTTTTGTCATCTAAAAGTGAAAATTTAGTAGGTCGATCTATATAAACTTCCTCTTCAAGATCTCTATTCAGAAATGCACACTTAACATCCATTTGATAAATCTTGTAATTCTTATAAGCAATGTAAGCAAGAAATAATCTCGTAGATTCAATCCTATCTACCAGTGCAAAGGTTTCACCATAATAAATTCCTTCCTTCTGAGAATAACCTTTACAAACCAATCTAGCTTTATTCCTCACAAATGTCCATCCTCATTCAATTTTTTCCTGAAAACCCATTTGGTTCCAATAACATACTTATTTATAGGTCGGGGTACTAAAGTCCATGTTTTATTCTTTTCTATCTGATCTAAATCTTCTTCCATAGCTTTCATCTAATATTCATCTTTATAAGCTTCAATTACTGATGTCGGTTCAACTTGAGAAATAAAACATACCTCATCAGTTGCTAACCTTCTTCTTGTCATCACTCCTTTGCTTTTGTCTCCAATGATCTGATCTTGAGAATGATTCAATCGTACATACCTAGGAGTCTTCTGATTTTTTGTTCCTCTGTCCTGATCTTTAGTTACTGTTGAATTTTTTGATACTGTTGGAGTAACTGGTTCAACATTATGTTTCGGTATAGGTGCTATCAGTTTAGTTATGATCATTTACACTATCGATTCTCTCTCATAAGTTTTAATTTGACTTATGTTCAGCTCATCCACTTTGATATTTGTGCTCTCCACAATTCTCTGTAATATTTTTTTATAACATCTATATGCTTTTCTTTCATTAGAATAACCAAGAAATATCCCTTCATCACATCTAGGATCAAATTTTCCAATAGAATCATCTCTTTTGATATAGCATTTACTACCAAAGATTTTGAAATACTTAACTATTGGTGTATGACCAAACCCTAACTCATAAGGTGTCTTACCAATATCTCCTTTAATATGAACTCTGTTGAATGTGTATACCATCGTGCGTACAACTTCTCTCCAATAGATATGAGGTAGATTATCTTCCATCATCATGGTTCTAGCTGCATCCAAGATAGTTCTTTTCTTCCTTTCCACAACTCCATTTTGTTGAGGTGTCTTAGGTGTAGACAACTATCTCCTTATCCCATTCTTCTCACAATAACTGTTAAATTCACCGGATGTGAATTCTCCACCTTGATTTGACCTTAAACATTTAATCTTTAATCCTGTCTTTGTCTCAACTTTAGCTTTGAAGATATTAAACTTTGAAAATTATTAAGACTTCTCCTTTAGAAAAGTAACCCTCATCATTCTAGAATAATCATCAATGATTAGCATGAAATATTTATCACCTTGAAAACTTTTGATTCTAGCAGGACCACACAAACCAGTATGAATAAGATCAAGAACATCATTAGATTTATCTTATATACTCTTAAAAGAAATTTTGACTTGCTTTTCCATTTGACATTCCTTACATACCAGATTATAGGGCTTTACAATCTCAGGTATTGTAGACACCTAAAAATGGTCAACGCTTGCGGAGTCATACTTTAACATTTGTGCATTGCCTCATTTTAGGTTTTTGCATCACATTAACATTTCTTCCATGTTGCGCACTTGGTCTTTATCATTTGCGAACATCGAGTCTTTCTTCTGCATTCTTCAATCATCTCGCTCTCAAATTTGGTCTTGTCGACAACGCTATCCAGTCATGATTTTGATCCATTTTATCCTATCACATCAATGTGTGTGCTCATTTGTCATCATTCTGGACATCGTCAATCCTAATTAGGGTTTTCTCCTCTTATCAATCTTGTCATTTTGTGATCGATTTGTCATCGATCGTTGTCATGTTCAATCTTGTCATTTTGCAATCGATTCGTCATCGATCGTGGTCATTTTTAATCTTGTCATCTTGCAATCTAGTTTGCCGTCGATCCTTGTCCTCTTGTCAATTTTGTCATTTTGGATCAATTTGTCATTGTTCCTCGTCAATTGGCACATTTATCAATCAAATCATTTATCACATTGATCATTTATCAATTCAAAATCATGATCGAATCGACATCAAGCCAATTTTACATCAAGACCTAATTGTCATCCTTGCATTTCTAATTTATCTTCTATGGTTTTATAATTTATTCATTTAACCTTGTTTGTCATTTTCTCTCCATTTTCTTCCTCTAGGTTAAATTAATTTATTTATTTATCCTATGAAGTGTCACAATTAAATGTTTAATGTAATTGGTTAACTAATTATTCCTCTTTTTGTGAATTAATTAATAAATGACAAATTATTAATTAATTTACCTAATTTCCCAAAATTCCCTCTTTGTGAATTATTAATAAATGAGAAATTATTAATTAATTCACTAAATTCCTAATTTCATCATTTCTAATTTTCCTATTTTCTAATTTTTCTAATTTTCTAAATTTCCTAATTCCTAATTTCCACCTATTTTCTAATTTCCTAATTTTAATTTCCACCTAATTAACTTGTCTCTAGTTCTCCCTAGTTTTGTGCTTCATGTGTCATACTCTTGACATAGCAAGATGTCATAAGGTTCTAGTTCTTTAAGCTTTGCATTAGCAATATGTCATAATTCATGACATAGAAGGTGTCATAACCTTCTTCTTTCCACTCATTTTTCCCATTTTGAAATCAATTGCTTCTAATATCCATTTTATGCTAATTTGATCTTTTCTCCAATTTTTCTATAAATTGGATGATTTTTCTTCAATCAAGGGTAATTACTTTGTCGAAATAATCGCTTTGTCAAAACAATCACATTTCAAGTACTCTTGCGCCATAATCTTGTCTATTTGCTTTCATCTCATGTGTATGCACTTGAAGGTGAGATCCACAAACAAAGGCTATTTGGAGAGGAAAGAAGAACAATGGAGCTGCATGAAGGAAGCATTCATATCTACATTTGGTTTGCATAGTATTTAGTTTTGAATGTTTTGTCTTTATGTCTTTATTGAGTGTGTTTAGGATAGATCATTGCATTTAAGCTTTCATGATTGAGTAAGATTAGTTTTTATAATGCTTTGATGATTTCCTATTTCCTAGCTACATTAATTGGTGAACCCGACATGAACACTAACCATCTAACCCCTTAACTGTGTTTTTGAGTGCTTTTGAGGTGATTTGCAGGTCAAAAAAACCAAAAACAGTGTAGTGCAGGGCTTTCTGGGGACTTTTGCGCCTATGTGAGACAACTTGCGCCTATGTTAAGCATTTTGAACTTGTTTTAAAGACATTCTGCAGCTATGTCATGACTTTTGCACCTATGTCATGACTTTTGTGCTTGTGTAAAGTCTAGAAACAAAGGTAAAAATGCAGTGTTTTACTTGAAATTTGTTTTGTTTTTGCATTCTGTTTTTTGTTTTTTGGTTTTTGGTACTAATTATCTATGTAGCATCTTGGCATACACATGGTAAAGACAAAAAATGAAACTACTAACATGTTTTATGCAGAATCGATAGTCAAAGAATAAACACCTCAAACTTCTAACTTGGGTTTTGCAGGTTGCGTTGGAGAAACAACTAAACTTGGTGTTTGCAATTAATTTTTAGGCACCTAGTGATTTCTAAATAGGTTGGAATGAACATGTTTTGCCTTTGTTTGTTGAGTGTGACATTGGAGTAGGAGAGTATGCTCTCATCCTTCTTAGGGTGATCAGAAATCCAGATCTTCGATAACATGGTCATGTCTTTGATTGTGTGTCACCTTTAGAGGGCCTGCCTTCTCGACCATTTTTCTTTTGCAAGCAAGTGATAATCGTGAGAAGGGAATGACCCAAAGTGAGTACGGCTAGAATACCTTGGCATTCTAACTCACTATAAACAAATACCTGATGGGTGAAAGCTTTGAAGGAAGGGTTACGTGGGAATTGCAGTTACTTGGGAAGTGATGACCCTTGAACTCTTTCTCATATCAACATCTAAGTAGGACCTCATGGTCTAAATCATGCTTGCATGACTACATTTTTTTGGTATCTTGATGGGCTTAATGTCTCAATCACACTTGCATGACATCAAAGAGTAACACTTAACAGAAATCCTTACTAAACACCTTGTTTTTAGAGGCCAAAAACCCTTCTAGTTGCTTGAGAAGGAAAAGTTCAGATACTTGGAAGAGATACTAAGTTCACCATGGGGAGATTTCCATGGGGATTGATGCTTGGCTGCCCTGAGAAGTGAGTGTCGTGGAGGGGAGCCGTGGGGTCAAGCATCTATGTATTCTCCTTGAATCCCATAACGAGTCTACCTCTCAAGTACCTACTGTCCTTGCCTACCATAAGAAATGTGTTAATGAGCATGATTGTCTTGAGTCTAAGTCAAAATATCTTGTATTCTTTGCTTGTCAAAAGCTGAATTGCATCTCAAGACAAATTGATTCAAAACAAGGTTAAACACAAGAACATTTCATCCAAAAAAGTTCAAAACACCTTCAAACATGGTTGTCAAACATTGTTCAAAATCTTGCCTCAACATTCATGTCACTTAGATTTAGGTTCATCCTAGGTTGCATGTTGCAAAGTCATTTATCAAGTACCAAGGTTAGGTTTCACCTAAGTCATACTCCTTTGCATATCAATAAGGGTCATCCATTTGTATGTGTCCTCTTGCATTAGAGTAATACCATTGTCATACTTTGCATACCCTAAGTCTCTTCATTAAGTTTAGGTTATTATCATATCATATTAGGGTCATTTGCATAGTAACTGTCCCTTTGCATATA
The DNA here is from genome assembly GCF_030272615.1 of Cryptomeria japonica. Taxonomy (NCBI): domain Eukaryota; kingdom Viridiplantae; phylum Streptophyta; class Pinopsida; order Cupressales; family Cupressaceae; genus Cryptomeria; species Cryptomeria japonica. Next base: position 930,634,637 of record NC_081407.1, on the reverse strand, counting down.
GTGCCAAAACTAGGTTTTGTCATATTTGAGTAATGCAAATCTTTGATAAACCCTAAAGTCATTGTTAGGAAGTCTAGACCTTATCAAACCTTTTGTCCTTTTGTCATCAATGTCATTTCGTCAAACCTAGCTTAGTATCCAAGCATATTAGGGGAGACATTGGCATTTTGTCCTTTTGTCACTTGGTCCTTTTGTCCTTTGAGGTCTTGGCTTCATTTCAACTTCCCAAGGTTGAGTCTTTAGATTTGCATTCATAAGTTTGTCAAAATCTTCAAAAACAACCAAAAACATAGGTTTCACTCTTGTCATATATTGCATCTTCATTTATTTAGTTTGCATTTAGTTGCATATCATACATTATCCTTGAAAAATTCCAAAAATATTGCATTTGCATAGTGACATGTCTATTGAAACAAGGTTCCAAGCACCAATGATGCAACAAAGTTTGACATATCAACTGATAATGCAATCAAATTTTAATCCAAGGCAATCACAATTATATCCAACCCAACAACAAGGCAATATCGATCAAACTTTTTATGATGAAACAAGTCTCCAAATACAAAAATTAGAGGAGAAACTAGCTCAAGAAAATGAGATATTGGAACAAAGAGTGAAAAACATTGAGAAGAATAGATCACAAATGTCCAAAATGTTTCAAAAATTTCCAGGTTGAAATCCAAAGATTGAGTCAATTGATGTAAGATCTCTTCTTGAATGATCAGACATACCAGCTCTCCTCTCACAAATAGAGATGATGAAACAATTTCAAGAAAAGAGACAACAACATTATGTGCCTCCACAACAAGAACAAGAAGGTGTTTACTATCAATCAGATTTTCAACCAATACAACCAATTGTTCAACATATACAACCAATACAACCAATGGTCCAATTTCAACAATATGTCCAACCAACTATACAATGTCCACAAATGATTGAACCAATGGTGGAATATCAATGTCAACAACCACAACCAAACATTCAAAAACAAAGGTTGCAGCACACACCAACCCAAGTTTCAAACATGTCGAAACAATTGAACCAAGTCCAATATCAAAACATGACATCAAACTAAAAACAAGTTCAAATTCTAGATCCAATCATGTCAAAACCTCGAAAGAAAGGTGGCTTTATTGCAATGCTCTTAAGGAAATTACCAAGTGAGTTTATTGAGGAAGATCAAGATAATACACTTATGTCTAGCAATACCTCATCCCCTTGCAAACAAATTGACTCTCCAGTGGCATCTATCCCTACACCTCTAGAAGTTTCACAAGAACCTTCCATATTGTCCTCATCAAACAATACACCCAAGGATGAAATTATCCAAGGGCTATCCATAATTGATTTCCAAGATAATCCAATTCATGATGCACATCCTTGTCATGTTTCAAAAATACAAGACCCAATGCCACCATGCACTTTATTGCCATTACCTATTTTAGAGGACCCTATTCGAAGTCCCTCTTCCTCATGTTCAAGCATTTATTCCTTGTCAGAATCCATCACAAATGTTCAAAGTGCATTTCCTTCATCCCAAAACATTGAGCCCTTGCCAAAATCCTCCATGCATATCCAAATTCCAACCTCATGTCAAGAGGATAATTTAGAGCATGAAGAAACGTGTCTTGAAATAGATCAAGATCACAATCTCAAAACCTTATCATCCCATCCAATTGTTGACCAGGACCCCATGTTCCCAGACACTCATGATGATTCCCCTATTCTTGTCCATCCTATCCAAAGTCCTATTGACACTCCATTCCTTGAGGAAGATCAGGATATGCCAGTCCATCCAATCCCAAATGATCCCCTTCCATTTCATTAAAAAAATGTCCTTTCAAATCCCATTGACATTCCAGATATCCCTTCCATCCTTTCCGATGATCCCATTAAAAGTCAAGAGCAAAAGCAATTTTAAAGAGGAATCCAATGATCTTCCTCCTTGTCAAGATCAAAGTATCCTTCCAAATTCATTTCCAACACAAGACCCTATCATTCCTTTAAATCCTCCACAAGATCCTTTTGTTCCTCCATCTCCTTGTCCTAATCCAGCATATCCACTCCAAGGTCTCATTTCTTTTGATGATCCCATTATTTCTCCCATTCCATCTCTTGAAGAGCCTGTCATTGAACCATGTCCACTACACAATCCTAGTCCCCCTCATGATCCTAATCCCCCTCATGATTCTAACGTGTCAGTGCAAAATTTTCATGAACCCTCGACATGCATAATGGGTTCTTCCACTTTGGTGCAATCTGATCCACTTCAAGATCTCATTATTTCTCTCATATCATATCCACCTCATAATGGACTCGCGTCTTCTTCCCAAAGAAAAGAGTATCCTACAAGTCAAGATATTCATAAAGGCAAAGGAGTAGATCTTCATAAGCAAGAATCCCTTCATGTTAAAGAAAATATTAAGGGTCATGGCCTCAGTGAAATTCCTCATGACATGGGTACCCCTGCTAAATCCAACATCCTTTCAAAATCAAAACATACACCTTCCCCATCATACTTGCCATCCATCTTAGGTCCTTATATTCCTTCATCCTCCATGCAAGGTCAGCAAAAGCACACATCCTTGAGTAAATTTCATCCATCCAAATGAACTCCATTGCATTCATGTCCATCCATGCATTCATTTCCCCCTCCAAGCAATTTGGATGCCAAGTATAAAAGTCATAAGTCTAAAAATCCACATGTATTCAAGGATCAACATGTCCAATATAATCAACATGTCAAAACAAAGAAAAATATGATCTATAAAGAAAAGGAAAAATCCAAAAGGCCACAAAGGCCCATTGCTCAAAAACAAAATTTAAAATCTATATGGGTTCCTAAATCCCTTGTGCAAGCAATGCACTCCAAGGAACCACAAAAGCATGAAAAATCAAAAACCATGTGGATCCCTAAGCGTCTCCTTGAAGCACAAAAGCCTAAAGAAACATCCAACTTGGCATCCAAAATTGCTATTCCTCCATCCAAACCTCTCAAATCTATTCCTCCATCACCTTCTTCATCCATTTTGGGCCCTTATGTCCCAAAATCCATAGCCTTTCCTTCCTCAAAATCTCAATATCCAAAATACATTTTTCCTCCATCAGTCCATCACCCCTCAAGGTGTGTGCCAATGTCGATCTTGCCTTAATTTCCATCCACTAAAGCCCAATTCTTCCAATACCCTATCCATTATCCAATGCATATTTTCCATCCTTCGATCCCTTTGATCCAATCCTTTACATAAATCCTTGCCTTAGTTTCATCTCTTTTTCCATGTCCTTATCCTACCAACGTCTTTGAGCATACTTTTAAAGGTCATGGTCCATTTTTTTCAAGGTTACTATCCAAACAAAAAGATGCTTGAGTCCTTCTTCCATCCCCTATCATGTGTCCATCTTCTATTGAAAAAGTCAAAATACAAAAAAAAAAAATCAAAAGCTCAAAAATACAAAAAAATCAAAAAAGTGAAAAAAAGAAAAAAAAGACAAAAGAAAAAAGTAAAGCAAAAATAATTCGTCCACTGGTGAAAACCTTGCAAACATGTGCCTTGGGCAAGTACCATGATGAAAACCTGGCAAATAGGCATCATGCATAATCTATGAACTTCTTGCATACCATACTTGGGGGTAGGTTTCCTCCTTCATATCTTATTGCCCTTCACTATCCTATCGAACCCCTGTCATTACCCTTCATATCCTATTGTCCCTCATGTCCAGTTTCCCTTTCCACCTTTGATCATGACAAGGTTGACGATCTTCATGAGCATCATGCATCTTGTTTGTAGCTTTCAGTCTATCATAGATTTTGGTCATTTATCCATTTGCTTATTATAACCTTTCATCCATATTCCCTAGCTTATTACAACTTTCTGCCACTATCCCGTATCCTATCCTGACCTTCAGTCCATGTCCCTTATCCATTCTTGGTCTTTCTTATCCTATCCATATCTTATCACTATCCATACACTCTTTTTCATTCCTTGATCTTGATCTAACATAAGGATGCAAAATTTAAACATGGTTTCAAAAACCTCTTGACAATTCCCTCATGCCATGTTATTGCCTTACATTGTCATATCCAGTCTCTTGTCCCATCATGCAATAGCCCTTGAAAATTGCATCTGCATTGTCTCCATGATAAAAGACCTTTGTCTTCCCTCTATCCACCAGCATTTCAAAAAGCCTATTTATTCACCTGTCATATTCCTTGCCTTGCTAGACACTGGAGGCAAAATCGTAAAAAAAAATTGAAAAATGTCCTGAAAAAGATCATAAAAATTGAAAAATGTCTTGAAAAAATCCCTAAAAATCATATAAAGTCCTAACAAAATGAACACAAAAAAAATTGTAAAAAAAAAAATCTCAAAAAAAAACCAAAAACAAAAAACAAGCATTTTGCAATAAATATCCCCTTTGTGCATAGATAGATCACTGAGCATCCCTCCAACGACACGCAATCATACACTGTGCTTTAATGAAATCATGCTTAAACAGATGAGCTTTTCAATCAAACCAGACATTCAAACTGATCGCACTTGTCATATCACTCAACCGCAAATTTATTTGTCCTTGTCACTAATATCATGGGTCTTATACAGGGTGTGGTATACTCGAAACCAGACTATGTCCTGTCTTAGACGGGGTACCGCATGTCCTGAAACTAGATAGCATGATCATCCTATCAGCACTTTCAACTTTTGACAATGAAGATCAAGATGTTTGTTTGACTTGTTGGAATTTGTGCATCTTATCTTTTTACTAATTTATCTTTGGCTTCGATCATGTTCCTATGTTGCTCGATGATGTCACTGAGTGATTTAGAGTGATCGGGATGGTTCATGGTCCCTTTCTTTTTGTTGTGATTGTTGTTGCCTGTGATGTGTCTGTCTTTTGCAAAAAGGGTTGCATTTCAACTCTGGCCTTCAATGCCATTATGCTATGCATCCATTTTGCTACATTAAAATAAAGGTTCTCACCTACAAAGTGCATTACTGAAAGCAAGTTTTTCTTCGTCTCTAACTCTTCTTTGTCTCATTTTCTTCTTACTAACATTTCTTCTGTCAGTTCAGATAGTCAGTTCAATCTCATTCTCTGATCTCCACACACATATGCTGCATCCTGCATCCATTTGGTTAGTACATTTGTATTACACCAAGCATCATATCAAGCATTTTATCCATTTCATATTATAACTGCATCAAAAACACATAAAAAAAATACATCCATACATGTTCCACAATGGTACATAAACAGTGCATAAGTCATCCATACATGGAAAATAACATATGTCATAACACATTGCATCTCATCATATCGATGCATATCATATATCATCAATAATATCGGAGTACAAAATTGGACTGTCTGTCCTTAGTATGACCCGCAGGCTGACTACAAAATGTCAAACTACATAATGTCCATCTGTCCCTGTCATCAGGAGTACGTGCCTCTGTCACTGGGTGCTCCCTCTATCCTCCTCATCCCTGCCATGTCTCATGGATGATGTCCCTCCTGGTCCTAGCTGTGGTGGTCTCATAGGTCCACTCACCCCCATGCTGCTCAATGACCTCTGAGAGCGTGCCCTGCTCTCTGTCCTCGATCGTGCCCGATATGAAGCTGCTCTTTGCTCTGGTGGAACTACACTCTCATATAGTGTCCTCCAATGGCATATCTCCTCTCCAGTCTCTACCAACATCTGTGCCATCTCGCATGCACTGGCATCCTGAATTGACCCAATATACTCAGTGACTCTCTGTTCCTCTCGTTGTGCCTGAGCAATTGCTACATCTCGAGCCACTGTGAGTCTGGCTATCTCCACTCTGAACTGATCCTGCTATCTCTCTAATGTCGCAATGTGATCCTGCTGACTCGCTATGATAGCCCTGCACATCTCCATCTCCTCTATCCTTGTTGTCTCCGGCTCTATGGGTATATCCTGCAATGCCTCCTGCTCGCCTGAATCTGGCTCATCCTCATCTCCATCCTCATCATCCCCATCACCCTCATCCCTGCCCTCATCCTCCTTGTCCTCATCATCTCCCTCCTCCTCTCCTGTGAGTGGGAAGTCCTTCAGTCGCCTCAGTACTAGAGTATCTGGATCTATCAATGGCACTGGCCATAGTTGTGCAAACCATCTCTCATACTCATCTGTCATCCCGACGTCCTCCACATCTGATTTCCAATCCCACTATCTCTGTTGTAGTTGTGAAAAGTCAGCATATGCTATGTGTGGCTGAATCATACTCCCCCACTGACTCGTCTCTCTATGAGATCAGGCAAAGTGTGCAGTCCTCCTAGGTACATCCTGCCTCTCTCCAAACTGTCGTCTGACTCTCTCTAGCAGGTACAACTTAATCACTCTCTGGTGATTCACTGGTCGCCCAATCTGGTACCTCTCCTGTCTACAATATGGTAGCTCATCACTACCATCTGACCATCCCGGACAATCATGATATGGCCTCCATATGAACTCTCTCATTCTATCTATCTCGTGTTGCCAATATAATATGTATCCAAAAGGACCCTGTCTCAGTGCTCCCCCATAGTAGTACACATATGGTCGATGTGGTACTACCTATCTCTCTATAATCAGTCGACATATGGCTATGTGCTCAAATGCCCATACCTGTAGCAATGTGACTCCACAGCTCAAAGTCTACACTCCCTGATATGCTATCTGATGCAACTGAAAATATAGCATAGCCAATACACATGGTCCCCATGCGTACACTATCTTCTCTATCGCCATCTTCTCTAGCACTCTTCCCCATCCAATAGGGAATCCATGTCCTCATCTGTCTCCTGCTAGTAGGCATGCTATCACCACTGCTATCTCCACATATCGTCAATCATACTCTGATGCCATGGTCTCCCAGTTGATCTCCCTCTCTACGATATCTAGATCATTTGCGTCACACTCAAATAATCTGCACAACGCATCTCTCCCTGTCACTGGGTCATATTCTATCATCTCCCCATGAATCGAAATGCGGAGGATACGCCATATGTCCTCCAGTGTCACTGTCACCTCTCCAATTGCCAGATGGAACGAGGAGGTCTCCGAATGCCATCACTCTGCTAATGCGGTAAGCAGTCCTATGTTTGCCCTAATCTCAGGCATGATTGTAACATAGTATATCCCCAGTCCTGCTAAGGTATCTCTGTCTGTGCTCCTCAGTCTATGTCATAGCATGAAGCAATCTGGTCGGTTCTCTCGCGTGATCAATGGATACTGTCGACTCTGCATCACAACAGGGGCATATTTTGTCAGTTGTAGAGTTTGCTCCTATGGGTTGCATTTCCTCATTTTCATGTCCAAGTTAGGGTGTTTTTCATCTAATCTGACCTATCCTACCCTTATCCCCCCTTTCTGGATCATTTGCATGTTGTTTTGACCAGAATTAGGGTTTCTAATGCAAAACTGTGCCTGTGTCAAAGAACCTATGCCTGTGTCATGTAACCTATGCCTGTGTACCCTACACAAGCATAGAAGACCTCACACAAGTGCAGAAGTCTGTTTCTGTGCTCCCTGTGGGCCCCACAATGTCTCGCAAGCAAGTTAAATTCATAAAATTGAAAATATGGGTTTTTGAGATACATACTGCTACTCCTGCATCGTCCGGTCATCTGAATGTGTGTACACATTCTCTGAGGTGTTCCGCCATTGGAATGTTCGCCATCTCTTTGTAAATGTCCTTGTCTAGAGCAATAAATTCTCCTCTTTGGCTAGTGCAAATGAGCTCTTTTCACCTTCTTGGTCCCATTTATAGATCTTTGTCAGTGCATAGATGGATGTGCACCCTCTCCATCTTATGTTGGTCGCGGTCTTGTGCACCTTAAATTGCTTGTCCTTCATGCATCCGATCTCTGATTGTTAGTCTATTCGATCCTATCATTTTTATCGATAAATTGGCCTCTTTTCTACATGTTTCCGGCCAATTCCTTGAGGGGGCATGCATATGTCATTATTATTGTCTGGGGCATTTTCATTAAGTTCTTTGAAACAACGCTTAGAATCGCATTGTCTCAAAGAGGGGAAAAATGTAGACACCTAAAAATAGTCAACGCTTGCGGAGTCATACTTTAACATTTGCGCATTGCCTCATTTTAGGTTTTTGCATCACATTAACATTTCTTCCATGTTGCGCACTTGGTCTTTATCATTTGTGAGCATCGAGTCTTTCTTCTGCATTCTTCAATCATCTCGCTCTCAAATTTGGTCTTGTCGACAACACTCTCCAGTCATGATTTTGATTGTTTTTATCCTATCCCATCAATGTGTGTGCTCATTTGTCATCATTCTTGACATCATCAATCCTAATTAGGGTTTTGTCCTCTTATCAATCTTGTCATTTTGTGATCGATTTGTCATCGATCGTTGTCATGTTCAATCTTGTCATTTTGTGATCGATTCATCATCGATCGTGGTCATTTTTAATCTTGTCATCTTGCAATCTAGTTTGCCGTCGATCCTTGTCCTCTTGTCAATTTTGTCATTTTGGATCAATTTGTCATTGTTCCTCATCAATTGGCACATTTATCAATCAAATCATTTATCACATTGATCATTTATCAATTCAAAATCATGATCGAATCGACATCAAGCCAATTTTACATCAAGACCTAATTGTCATCCTTGCATTTCTAATTTATCTTCTATGGTTTTATGATTTATTCATTTAACCTTGTTTGTCATTTTCTCTCCATTTTCTTCCTCTAGGTTAAATTAATTTATTTATTTATCCTATGAAGTGTCACAATTAAATGTTTAATGTAATTGGTTAACTAATTATTCCTCTTTTTGTGAATTAATTAATAAATGACAAATTATTAATTAATTTACCTAATTTCCCAAAATTCCCTCTTTGTGAATTATTAATAAATGAGAAATTATTAATTAATTCACTAAATTCCTAATTTCATCATTTCTAATTTTCCTATTTTCTAATTTTTCTAATTTTCTAAATTTCCTAATTCCTAATTTCCACCTATTTTCTAATTTCCTAATTTTAATTTCCACCTAATTAACTTGTCTCTAGTTCTCCCTAGTTTTGTGCTTCATGCGTCATACTCTTGACATAGCAAGATGTCATAAGGTTCTAGTTCTCTAAGCTTTGCATTAGCAATATGTCATAATTCATGACATAGAAGGTGTCATAACCTTCTTCTTTCCACTCATTTTTCCCATTTTGAAATCAATTGCTTCTAATATCCATTTCATGCTAATTTGATCTTTTCTCCAATTTTTCTATAAATTGGATGATTTTTCTTCAATCAAGGGTAATTACTTTGTCGAAATAATCGCTTTGTCAAAACAATCACATTTCGAGTACTCTTGCGCCACAATCTTGTCTATTTTCTTTCATCTCATGTGTATGCACTTGAAGGTGAGATCCACAAACAAAGGCTATTTGGAGAGGAAAGAAGAACAATGGAGCCGCATGAAGGAAGCATTCATATCTACGTTTGGTTTGCATAGTATTTAGTTTTGAATGTTTTGTCTTTATGTCTTTATTGAGTGTGTTTAGGATAGATCATTGCATTTAAGCTTTCATGATTGAGCTAGATTAGTTTTTATAATGCTTTGATGATTTCCTATTTCCTAGCTACAGGTATATCTCTAACTGCCATAGTAGAACTGATATTCATAATGCAATCAAAATTCACATGACACAACCTCTTATTCCATAGCCAACTCTCATCAATTTGTGCAATCAAACATGTCTTCTCACCATAGTTCAAATGAAAGATATTACCTTTAGTTTGTGTACTAGTTGTAATTTTGAAACCAGATCTGTTCATAATCTTGCATTTTCCATTCTTGAATTGTAACTGAAATCCCTTATCCACCAATTTTCCTATACTCAAAAGGTTATGCCTTAAACCTTCAACATAATAAAGATTATCAGTGTTATGCTTACTGTCCAATGATATTGTTCTTTTTCCCTTGATCATACATGCTTTGTCATCTCCAAATCTAACTAGACCACCATCAAATTCTTGCATAGATAAGAACTTCCTTTTATCTCTAGTCATATGATGTGAACATCCACTATCAATTACCCATTCATCCTTGTCTTCAATTTAGTCAACAATGAACTTCTCTTCAGGTACCAGATCATCTTCCTTGATAGCCAAAAATACCCACTATTTTCCATTGCCAGATCCACTAGTTGAATCTTGTGCCGATTCATCATCAAAATCAGTCACACCTTCCTCATCTACATAGTAGAATTATTTGTCTTTGTTTTCCATGTACTTATGATTCTTTTGATAATCATGGTTAGGCCTAAAAGATCTTCTAGATCTTTCTTCAAATCTTGAATTCCTTTCAGGATATCTAGATGCAAAATGACCTATCTTATTACATGCAAAGCATTTAAAAGGTAGTTTTCCTTCATACTTACTTCCTTTTGGTCCTTTAGGCACTCTTCTAGAAAAGAAGGCTTCAATTTTCTCAAACTCATCATCTGCTTTCTTCATATCCTCTATTTCCTTTGCATATAAAGTTTTCCAATCACTCTTGCCCATAGATGATGTAGATGCATGAAAAGCATGTTCAAATTTAACAGCTCTAGAATGTCCAAATTCCTCAAGCTCAAAAGAAGATAATTTCCAAACCAAGGTATCCCTACTAACAGAGGTGTTTGTTATAGTTCTAAGCTCATTAATTGTAGTAGCCTTCATCTTGTAAGCGATGGCAAAGCTCTTAGTACTATGGAAACTATTTCATCTTTGCTCATAGATCCACCACAACATTGAATTCCCAAAATAATCTCATTAAGTCTCTCCATAAAAGAAGTAATCCTTTCATCTTCTTCCATCTTTATATTTTCATACCTTACCCAGTAACCATCAAGTTTAGCAATTTTAATAGGAGGTTAACCTTCATTCAGAGTCTCAAATTTGTCCCATATAGCCTTTGCAGTTGATTTGTCAATTAGTCCCACAATTTGTTGATCAGAAAGTGCACACAAAAGGGCTTCTCTAGCTCTACAATCATTCTCAAGCTCTTTATCCAGACCAGCCGGAGGAGGATTACCAAATACTGGATTAAATAATGTAACACCACTCTCAGTGATCTCCCAAATCTCCTTTCCAAGACATCTTAGATGAGTCTCCATCTGAATCTTCCATACCTTGTAATTTATCCCATCAAGCCTAGGAATTTCTCTCTGGAAAACACCAGTAGATGAACTTGAACTACTAGATGCTATAGGATCTTCCTCAAGTGGTTAAGCTTCTACAGAGAGGACCAAGATTTGATACGAATTGTTAGATAGCTCAGATAAAGAGAGGACAACTAAGAAAGGGGGGGGGGAATCAGTTGTCACCAAATTATAGAACTTTAAGCATTTAAATGCTTATTACCAGAACACATAAACTTAATATCGGAATGCATAAACTAAATACCAGAATGATTGATAAATAATTTAAACATAAACATAAATCATAAAACAATTACCATCCATCTATAATACATGACACCAATATTTGTTTGTGGAAAACCTAGTAAAGGGAAAAACCACAGTGGGAAGCCTACCCACAACCAGATAATACGTCTACAACAAGTATGTGATTACAATATGAGGGGCCTGCACATGCAGGAAGGTCAACAGTCTAGATCGCACTGCTCATCACAAAAAGGAGCCTCACTAACTTCATAAACATCAGACTACAATCTGAAAAGAAGAGTGAACTGCAAGTATAGCATCTCCTATGTCTGAGTGTAGTTTTAGTTAAGCTCAATACTAGAGGCCTTAAACCTCTCTTGCAAACCTAATTCGATCACCTATGATTGACCAAACCTTCTACATATGATTACAAAATTATTCACACACATATCATCCCATAACCTTTTTCCATCAACCCATGATCTACAAAAAGATCTTACATCATATTTATACCAATCGAGGACCTAAATAATTAGGTCGGCCACCTAAAAGATAATACAATAAATGTTGAACACAAAGTACCACTGAGAGGGGGTGAATCACTAGTTCCTAAATTTTTTTACTTTCAAATAAACTTCAGAACATCAATTATTCACTTAAGCACTAAACAATCAAACTGGTAGAATAAGAAAGAAGGCCAAAGAGATCATTCACACAAATGTAACTTTCAACACTAGATTTACGAGGAAAACCCAATGTGGGAAAAACCTCGATGAGAAAAGCTACTAGAGACTACTGCTCCAATCCAGCCTCATAGGTAAAACACAAAATTTTAAAGATTTAGGGCACCAAGATAAGGAGCACAAACCCCTACACCAAGCTTCAAATTGATGATGTATATTGAAATACTATTTGAATACAATTAAGGCTTCTTGTTGCAAATGAATTCTGCAACTCTCTGATCAAATAACTCATTGCCGGTTGACAATCTTTTCTCACACACACACATAGTCTCTCAACAAATTGTGTCACACTTAGATGCTGCCTGCTCAGCCACTCCTTGCTAGTTTGGCTTAAATGCAAAACTATAGTTATGCTACTAGAATCCTCTCACCACTATGCTTGCTCACATACACTGCAACTTTCTTAGAACTATTTCTAAGGCTAATAATTCTTCTCTTTCACTAACTCTCTCTTTTCTCTTCCTCTTCTCCACAATATTAATCTACTTTGTCTTGAGCTCTCCTCTTTTATCCCATGAGTTCCTGCCAGAAAGCGATTCAAACTTTGAAGCAGTTAGGGTTTCCTCTTCTCAACAAATTCTTCATGAGATCTGATCCAACCATTCTTGGATCGATCACCTGTCCTTCAAGGATACATTTGTACATGGTTTCCATTATTCAATGCATATTTGCTAAAAATAGAAATCTTGAACAAGATCTCTTGCCTTGAAATCCATCAACACATAAAACACTTCAGCTATTTCCTTTTCGAGGTCTTCCTGAATTGGATTTCCTTTGTATTGATCTAGGCGCCAAATACTCCCTGATTTTCCTCTGTCATTATTTCTTCCTCGAGCTGCAATGGTCAGTTACAATCCCATGATTTGTGGTTGTTTCATTTATATCGATAGACAGTTTCACCAACTGTGTCAATGATGTTTTTGTTAGCCTCTACCTATTTGCCACCTTGGCTCCACATGTCATCACCATGGTCAATCAGTCTACTCATTGACACACAGTCGGTTCAAACTTGAACATTCAGAAAACTTATACCGATACATGCCTTTACTGATAAGGCCTTATTATTTTATCAACCAGTAGTGCACACTATACTGGTAACACATCTTCACCTCCACTGGTTTGTGAAAACTTTAACATTCTGCCTCTTCATCATAAACAAGCATCTATCCTTCAGACCAGTTTATGCCTTACTGGTAAGCCTTCATTCTGTCTGCTCACACTCATGTGAATATCCAACATGCCAGTTGACATCAGTGACAACTTAATGCCAAAATGCCAATAATCTCCCCCTTTGGCATTAATGTCAACTTCTTGCAAGACACTCAATACCGATACATTTCTCCCCCTTTGACACAATGACAAAGGGTACTATTCACTCCCACTTTGATCCATACCAAGCTCCCCCTTTGACCACTATCATCTTGCCCTGAACCATATAAAGCCTTCCTAGACAGGTGACACAACTCCCAACTTGTGTTAGGGATACTCAAAAGTGCTTATCGATAATGGTTTGGTGAAAATGTCTACTACTTGTTCGCCAATAGGAACATAATCCATCCTTACCTCCTGTCTTTCAACCTTCTCTCTAAGAAAGTGATACTTGATAGCAATGTCCTTTGTTTTGTAATGCATGATTGGATTCTTTCTATGTTGATTGCACTTGAATTATCACACCAGATGAGAATAGGATCAGTGATGTCCACCTGTATGTCTTTGAGAGTCTGCTTCATCCAAAGCACCTGAGAGCAGCATGCAGCAACAATAATGTATTAATCTTTAGTAGTAGATAGAGAGACTGAGTCTTGCTTCTTGCTATGCCATGAGACCAACCAACCACCTAGAAATAATTCACCACCACTTGTGCTCTTCTGATCATCAATACAACTTGCCCAATCAACATCAGTGTATGCTTCCAAGATAAAATCTCCTTGTTTAGGATACCAAAAACCATAGTTGAGTGTCCCTTGTAGGTACCTAAAAATTTTGTTAACAACATTCATATGTGACTGCTTTGGTGCAGCTTGGAATCTAGCCACCATGCATACTGTCTAAACTATATCCAGTCTTGAAGTAGTTAGATACAATAGACTTCCTATCATGGATCTGTACAGAGTGATCTACCACCGGTGATTCATCATTCTTGCTCAATTTGTTGTTGGTCGCCATGGGGGTACTTATCGGTTTACAATCTTCCAGTTGGAATTTCTTCAACATCTCCTTTGCATATTTGATTTAGGAGATAACAATTCCTTTATCTTGCTGTAATATCTGCAAACCAAGGAAGTAAGTCATTTCACCAAGCATTGACATCTTAAATTATGACTGCATCTGATCAATAAATTCTTTGCAAAGGGTGTTCTTGTTGCGTCCAAAGATGATGTCATCTACATACAAAACCACAATGATCATGTGGTTCCCATCTTTCTTTATGTACAAATTTCTATTAGCACTTCCCTTTTTGAATTCTTGCTCCTTCAGATACTGATCTAGTCTTGAGTACCATGCTCTAGGAGCTTGCTTTAGACCATACATGGCTTTCTTCAACCAGCACACAAATGTCTCATCATCATGTAGCAGAAAACCTTCTGGTTGCTCCATGTACACTTATTCATCCAAATTTCTAATTGCTTCTAATCTAGCTACTGGTGTAAATGTTTCTTCAAATTCAATCCCCTCTATTTGATAGTATCCTTTGCACACTAGTCTAGCTTTATGCCTAACAACCTTACCTTCTTCATTCATCTTTTTCTGCTAGACCCATTTAGTGCCAATGATGTTCCTGTCTTCCAGTCTAGGGACTAATTCCCAATTCTTGTTCTTCTCAATCTTTTGTAGTTCTTCTTCCATGGCATCCATCCATTCTTGTCTTTTTCTTGCCTCATTGAATGTTTTGGGTTCAAATTCAATCATGAGGCAGAGGTTAACTTATTCATCATTATGAGCAAGTCTTCTTCTAGTCTGCACACCATCACTCTTATTTCCTAGAATTTACTCTTTTGGGTGACTCAGCTATACATACTGGTTGAGGGCCTTCTTGCATGCTTCCTCCATGTTGATGTTTGACTAAGATTCATCATCTTCATCACTAAAGTTATCATACCTTTTGATCTGTGGTTGACATCCTTTGTGCATGTCCTCATCAACTCTTACATGCACACTCTCAATGACTCTTGTTAGTCTTTTTTTGTAGCATTTGTAGGCCTTGTTGTTAGATGAGTAACCAAGGAAGATTCCTTCATCACTCCTAGAGTCAAAACTTCCTAGACCATCCATGTCTTTCTTCATCAAGAACTTGCTTCCAAAAACTTTGAAGTATTTGATTGAAGGCTTCCAATCATAGCTTCAAGGTATATGCAATAGTATGAATAGCTTCCTTCCAATAAATGTCTGGTAGACTGACCTCATTTAACATGATTTTGGCCATCTCCTTGACTACCATGTTCTTCCTTTCTACCACACCATTTTGTTGTGGTGTCCTAGGAGGTGAGTATTACCTCTAATTCCATGTTTTTAACAATAATCTTAAAACTCATTTGAGGTAAACTCTCCACCTTTGTTTGATCTTATGCATTTTAACCTGTCCCACTTTCTTTTTCCACCATCTTCTGAAAGATCTTGAATCTTTAAAATGATTTTGATTCATCTTGCAGAAAGGTGACCCATGTCATTCTTGAGTAGTCATCAATGAAGAGCATAAAATATCTTTCACCGGCAAGTACTCTTGTTCGAGTTGGACCACACAAATATGTATGCATGATTTCAAGTGGTCTTTAGGTGTTGTGCTCTTTTGTCTTGAAGGTCACTTTAGTTTGCTTACATTTTGCACATTCATCACAAAATGTGTTTACCGGTTTGATGATGGGTGGAATATTCCTCACACACCCCTTTTTTCTTACTGCAGCTAGGTTATCAAAATTTATGTGGCCTAATCTTCGGTGCCACAACTAACTTTCATCTACTTGTCCTATCATACATTGGGACTCATAGAATTCCTTTAGATTATAAACATTTCTATTTGTTCTCTTTCCTTCTGCCATAACTTGACCGGTATTGTCTTTCTTTATTTGGAAACTGGTTGAGTCAAAGGTGAATTTTTAACCTTTGTCACACATCTGACTCACACTCAGCAAATTGTGCTTAAGGACTTCCACATAATATACATCATGTACCTTCAATTTTCCACCAATTCTTAGAGTGCCTTTTCCCTTTATTTTGATGAAGGAGCTATCTCCAAACCTTACTGAACCACCATTCTAGCCTTCAAGTTTGATGACTTTCCTTTTGTCACCAGTCATATGGTTTGAGCAACCACTATCTACAACCCATAGATTTTTCCTTTGAACATGTAAGGCAGTTTGTACTATGAGACTTGATTCTGCCTTTGCATTTTCTTTCTCAACCCAAACTACTTTGGTCTCCTTCTTCTTGTCAGCTGCTATATTGAGCTCAGGTTCAGTTACCGGCTCTTGATCTAGATTTGTCTTCTTTTTCTTGATCTTCCAGTTTTAAAAAAATTTGCTATGCATCCAAACTCTTGACAATTATAACATTTTTCATTTTCATTTAAGGGAACATCCTTAAAATTATTGTAAGGTACTGGTTTATTCTTTCTACAATCAAAACTCTTATGACCATATCCATTGCACTGATAATAGACAACATTCATATACCAAAGTGCATTAAATGGATTTCTACTTTCATAACTCATAGAGAGATTATTGATTAGTCTATAGTCAGTTATTATATGCACAAATTTGTTACACCAGGAATAGTAACCATGAAAGTTTGAAACATACCGATTAGGTTGTTTTGGTCCTGGATGGAACTGCCTCATTGGGGGTCTTCCCTTCATGTTGTTGAGTCTAGTGAATCCTTCATGATCAACTCTTGCATTTCTCCTTGGATCTATATGTTGATGTAGGAGGTGTGGCCTACGGTTAATTGTTGTGTATCGATTTGAGTGGCGATTTCCAACAACATCTGCATATGTCTTCTTGCCGGTATCCTTACTTACAGTGAATGCCTTCTTTTCTTCACTTTTAATTGAAGAGGTGAACATTATTTCTTTATCAGGTTTATCTTTGTCGGTTGAAATTTGACCTTCTTCAAAGCCTAGGCCACTAGTGTCTTTGGATTACTTCTATTTGCTCAACATCTTGTCTAAGGCCTCAGTGTTGCCTTCATACTTTCTCCTTATTTTTATTTCTTCCTTACTTTCTTCAAGATCCTTTCTAAGATTTACTATTTCTGCTTCCAACTTTTTATTCTCTTTTTCCTTCTTTGTCAGATCAGAGGTTGTAGCTTCAAATATCCTCTTAGTTTCTTCTAGCTGCAATTTCAAGTCAGACATAACTTGACTGGACTCATCCAGGGATTGCTTCAAGAGATCTTGTTTATCTATTGCAACAAGCTTAACCCTCTTAAGTTCTCTTCTTGTTCTACTCAATTCCTCAAGAGCACTGATAAGTTCACCTTCCAAGTCCACTTCAACCTCAATATCCTCCTCTTCCTCATATTCATCAACTAGTTCACTAAGAGTCATGAAGAGGTTGACTTTTTCTATTATTCTCATAGTAATCAACTTCTGATGCATTTTCTTCATCTGCCGTATCATCCTCAATAGTATATAGACTGTTCCGATTCTGATAGCCTCTCCTTCCTTGTTGGTAGTTGTTTCTTTCTCTATCTTTGCTGACAAATTTTCTGAACTCTCTTGAATCATCTCCACCAGTTTCCTTGTGAGGACAATTAGTAGCATAGTGTCCTACCTTCCCATAGTTGAAACATTTAAGTGGTAGCTTTCTTTTATACTAGTCGGTTCCCCTTTTGAGCTTCCTGACAAAGTTTTCTACTTTTGCATCCGAGTCTTCACTAGAATCTTCATGAGTAGCTACCTCTTTCCCCTTTTTGGTGATGTTGAATGCTACTTCTTTCCTTGAGGAAGTATCACTGATTGTTCTCATCTCATAGGCTATCAGTGAATAAAATAACTCATCCATTGAAAATGTCTTTAGATCCTTGGCTTCTTCTATGGCAGATACCTTAGTGTCATACTTGTGTGTGAGAGATTTAAGTACCTTCTTGACAAGAATCTCATCTGCAATTTCTTCTCCAAGTCCTCTAATAGTATTCATGGTTTCATCAAATCTGTGAAGATAGTCTGCAATCTTTTCATCATCTTTCATTTTGATGCTTACAAGTTGGCCCCTTAGTGCTTGCAGCTTGGCTTCTTTGACTTTTGCATCTCCCTCAAATAACCTTTGCAATTTGTCCCAAGTCTCCTTTGCTGAAACACAGTGCACGACTTTGACAAATTCATTATCAGACAGTCCACTCAAGATAGCATGTTTGGCCTTTGCATTATTCTCATGCTCCTTTTTGGTATCCAGATCAGTGGGAGGAGCATTAGGAACAACATACCCATTCTTGACAGGCATCCAAACATAAAAACTGAGGGAGGAAATATAGGTCTCAATTCTTCTGATCTAGAAGGCATAGTTGGATACATCAAACATGGGGGCTTTTGAGGAAGCAGACTCATTTCTTTCCATTGTGTTCAAAGTCCCGAATCTACCCAAGGTTTAAATATAATTGGAAACCTACACTTTGATACCAATTATTGAACATAGAGTACCACTGAGAGGGGAGGAAAATCAATGGTTCCTAAACTTTTGACTTCAAATAAACATCAGAACATCAGTTATTCACTTAAGCACTAAACAATCAAACCGATAGAATAAGAAAGAAGGCCAAAGAGATCATTCACACAAATGTAACTCTCAACACCAGATTTATGAGGAAAACCTAATATGGGAAAATCCTCGGTGAGAAAAGCTACTGGAGACTACTGCTCCAATCCAGCCTCATAGGTAAAACATAGAATTTCAAAGATTTAGGGCACCAACCCAAGGAGCATCAACCCCTGCACCAAGCTTCAACTTGGTGATGTATATTGAAATAATATTTGAATAGAATTAAGGCTTCTTGTTGCAAGTGAATTCTCTAACTCTTTGATCAAATAACTCACTATCGGTTGACAGTCTTTTCTCTCTCTCACACACAGTCTCTCAACACACTATGTCACACCTGGATGTTGTCTTCTCTGCTACTCCTTGTTGGTTTGTCTTAAATGAAAAACTATAGTTATGCTGATAGAATCCTCTCACCGACATGCTTGCTCATATACACTACAACTTTCTTAGAACTATTTATAAGGTTAGTAATTATTCTCTTTCACTAACTCTCTCTTTTCTCTTCCTCTTCTTCACAGCATCAATTTGCTTTGTCTTGAGCTCTCCTCTTTTATCCCATGATTTCTTGCCAGAAAGTCATTCAAACTTCAAAGCAGTTAGGGTTTCCTCTTCCCAACACAATCTTCATGAGATCCAATTCAGCCTATCTTGGATCGATCACCTATCCTTCAAGGATACATCTGTACATGGTTTCCATTATCCAGCACATATTTTCTAAAAATAACAATCTCGAACAAGATCTCCTGCCTTGAAATTTGTCGACACATAAAACACTTCAGCTGTTTCCTTTTTGAGGTCTTCCTGAATCGGATTTACTTTGCATTGATCCAGGCACCAACTACTCCTTGATCTTCCTCTGTCATTCTTTCTACCTCAAGCCATAATGGTCAGTTACAATCTTGTGATTTGTGGTTATTTCATTTATATCGACAGATAGTTTCACCAACTGTGTTGATGATGGTTTTATCAACCTCTACCTATTTTCCACCTCAGCAACACATGACATCACCATGGTCAATCACTTTTCTCACCGACACATAGTCAGTTCAAACTCAAAAATTTCAAAAGACTCATACCAGTACATGCCTTTACCGATAAGGCCTTCTTCTTTTGCTATCCGGTAGTGCACACTATTGGCATTACACACTCAGATGAGAATGGTTGATGTTTTCATTGATGGCAACCAACTAGTAACAAGGTTCTACAAGATTCTATTGATTTCACCAGCAATAGACTTTGCATACCGGCACCGGTAGCTACACAAAGTTCATTCACATTGGCATCTAGTTTACACCAGCAATGAATCATACTGACACTTAGGTCAACATAAGATAAAGTTTTGTTTATGCAAATTATATTGTAATGTAATTAATTATTTGTAGCCGACATGATGTATTGTAAAGACTCATATATGTATGAGATCTTGTAAGGCATTTTGTAAGTATGTATGGTACGTAAGAGAAGAAAAAGATTATGTAATTAGGTAATGATTATGAGAGAAAAATTAGGTAATAATTTTGCTGAGTGAATAAGAGAAGAGAAGAGCGAAGAAAGGTTTATGGCAGAGGTATTTGATAGAGCTTAAACCGGTACTGAATCCAGCATTGCAGATACTATTTTGAGTAGTACATTGTCATTGGATTTAATCATTCAATTTTATAGTCAGTGTGACTCCTTTTTGTGATTGAGCAGTGAGCTCTAGGTTGTTGGCCTTCCTGCATGTGCAGGCCCCTATTGTATCAGTAATATTTATTCATATTGGCTAGTGAGTAAATATTGTGGGTCACAAATACCACCGAGGTTTTTCCCCTACAAGGTTTCCTCGCCAAAATATCTTGTGTTATGGTGTGCATTGTTGCTATCTCTCTTATTTCTCTTTATTGCTTTATTGCTTGTTTACCAATACATTAATTTGGGTTGTAAAGTTGCAAACAAGTTTAAATATTTCATTCAATGGTTAGACACTGATTCACCCCCCCCTCTCAGTGTCTTTGGGACTAATCAAGTATCTAACAATTGGTATCAGATCCTAGTCCTTTATTTGCAAAAGCCTAACAACTTGAGGAAGATTCTGAGACCGGTATCTATGGAAAACTTGAGACAATAGTTGAAAGGAGTTCTTGAAGATTTTAATGCAGAAAAACTGAAGAATATCAAAATGGAAGATGAACTTAGAACTGTTCGGGAATTTATCAAAGCACTTCAAGATAACCTGGTTATAGCAAAGATCAAGATAAAAGAATTACATGTGCAATTGCAAAATCAAGATGATGACGAAAAAGAGAAACTCTTAGAGATATTGTAGACAAATTAAGACAAGAGAACAGTAACATGAAGAATGAAATGCAATATTTAACCATAAGACTATGCAAAGATATTGAAGATCGAAAGAGGAATGAAGAAGATTTGGCCAGAAGACTTAATGAAAGATCAGATGAATCTCAAAGGCTTAGTTATCAAAATTATATGCTCAAAACTGATTTGATTCACATGCAACATGACAAAGATGAACTTTTGAGACAAGTTATCACTTTGGAAAGTGAGTTGATCGCTACAAATGAATACAATGACAAATTCAAGAAAAGTTCAGATAATCTTGATGATATGCTGAAAAGTCAGAAACCTCATGGAGAAATAGTTGGACTTGGATATGAACATGGAGAAAGCTTCGGGAGTGCAAACAATCATGATCATAGCAAACTGGTAAGACAACCTAATACTTATAAATTTAATGGGAAATGTTTCAATTGTAAGAAATTTGGTCATAGAGCAAATCAGTGCAGATTTAGGAATAATCAGAATACAAAATCACCCATGGTCAATGTTCCAAATGCAATAAAAATGGTCATAACTCAGAGAATTATAGAATGAATGTGAAATGCTATGTTTGTGGTAGATTTTTGTGGTAGATTTGGACATTTACCTAATCAATGCAGAACTCAAACCGGTCAAGGTTATGGAAAGGGTATTCAGAGAAGCAATATAAATTGTTATGCATGTAACAAGATTGGGCATATTGCCAAATTTTGTAGAAGCAAGAATTCACTCGCGAACAATAAAGGATCCAATAACAAAGGTAAAGAAAAGGTGACTGAAAACAAGAAAGAATTTTCTAAACAATGGATTAGAAAGAGAGATCAAAGTAGTGATGAATCTCTCTGCACCGGTAGAACAGGGTAGCCTTGCACTGGCAGGAGGTATTTCATCTAATTAAGGAATAATACTTAGGGGTAAGGCAGCAAATTGAAAATCATGCATTTTACCCTTGGTTCATGGTAAGAAGTTATATTTCTTCTTTACCGGTAGACATGTTAAGTTTTCACTTAACTGAAAGCATTTAATGTAGTTGTTGGTGAACTTTTTGGTTATAAAGGCATTGTAACCTCTCATTTCGAATCACAAAGCATTCAAATTTATAAATAATGAAAAGAGAGAGAAATCATTCAAGAGGCGAAGCAGCTAAGACATTTTCAGGACATCTCAAAGGATTTCACTTGCAGAAAAGGTTTGTATTTTAGTATCATGGCTACTTCATCTTTTGTTCCTGAATTCATTGCAAACTCTACTATGGTAGAGAATGTTAAGTGTCCTAGACCCATTTTTAAGATCATTCCTAAGATTGCTAAGCAAGATGATTCTATTGGTGCATTTTCTAAAATTTCAAAGGAAGTTACTTTTGATAAAGATTTGAGAATATATATTCATTGCAATATAGAGAATTTAGGGTCTGATGATTTGAAAAACATATACTAGAACATTATAGCTAACAAATAAGGTTTAATCAAGCTAGAGCATAAGATTGTTGAGGATTTAGTATTTGTTGATATCTTGAACATTCCTGAATTTTTGGATGAGATAGTTCATCTTGTACTTAGCAGGGTTCATGGTGAATTTATGTGGTTAGATTATATTTTCAAAATTACTAAGGAGGAAATCAAGGCGGTCACTGGTTTACCCTCTACCGGTACTAGGCCTGACAAGAAGATGAATATCCCAAACAAGGTGGTTATGAACCTAACTGATTGCACATCTAATAGTAGATCTCTTAGGGTTAGGGATATGACTATTGAGAATATGAAATATGTGAGTATGGTGATTGGCTACAGAGTTTCTCATACAAATAGGTTAAATTTTGTTTCTATTCTGTGTATACATAGTGCATATGAAATGGTGAAGAACAATGCAAATATTGACATTTATAAATAGCTAAAGGATGAACTGCTAGACAATTTGGGGAAGATCAAGGGTGATAAGAAAGGAACCTTCAGATTTGGTAACTTACTTGTATGATTAATGCTTTATTTCACAAAGGAGATCCCCAACATTGGTCCCAAGGACTTTGTTTATGACATCCTTGTTGGAAGATAGATTATGGAAGCACTTACTGATATAGGTGATGATGATGAAAAACTAATAAAAGATTATTTCAATAACTTTCAAACTAAGATGAAAGCAAGGGAAAGGATTCCTAAAAGTATTGTGGACAAATATGACAAATAGATATGTTTTATAATAAAGAGAGATGAGACATGGATGGAGGTTGTTACTCCTCAAACCATTTGGATAACAAAGATGGTCTATGAAGTAGATTTGAACATTCTTGAGTCTTATGCAAAGATACTTCTTGATGCAACAAGGGAACTGACTAAGAAGATATTTGGCACAACTAAAACAATTAAGAGTGATGTATCTATGATGAAGCAGAGGAAGAAAAAAGATAAATTCATGAGAGATTCTTCTAAAGTAGTTAAAGAGGTAATAAAAGGTCTAATGAATATCAGTGGTATTGCAGCTAAAGTAAAAAGATAATCAGAGTAGACACCGGTAGCTCATGTTTCCCCAGTTGCTACTTCTTCTGAGATAGAAAGTGATAAAGCAACAGAATTTAAAGGAGTTGAAAGGAAGAAAAGGAAAACTTCACTGGCACCTACTCCTTCTCCAAAAAGGACAAGAACACTAAGGAAGAAACAACAAGCTAGGAGAGAAATGTTATCATACTTTCAAGGATTCTGATAAGGAAACAATTGAGGAATGTATCATTCTACATCTTGATATTTACAAGAAAGTTTTAATTGAGGTCATTGATGTTTTTCCTAATGATCTTTATCTGAGACTTGAGGCAAAAAGAATGTCTATAATGGAATTGGATTAGAAATTAAAAGTTGAAGCATTGTTGGCGGTTCACCCTATCAATTCCCGATAGGAGATTGATGAATTGATTGCAGAAGCCAACCAATCAGTTTTTGCTAGTAGTCATCGGCAAGTTTGTTGGCATTATGTAAACCAGTATGAGGACATAATGATATTGTATGTTGTCATTGATGTCAATATGTGATATGAAGAGAGAACCAGCATATGTGAGAACCGGTATATATGCCAATGTAAAGTGGTATATTTGTTCAAGGTGAACCGACATGTCAAGGTGAACCGACACATGGAAGCATTGTATGACTACTGGTTGGTAGGTAGTTTCCACTTTAGGATTTCCGGTTGGAGTATCTCAAGCCTATGTGACTC
The DNA here is from genome assembly GCF_030272615.1 of Cryptomeria japonica. Classification (NCBI taxonomy): domain Eukaryota; kingdom Viridiplantae; phylum Streptophyta; class Pinopsida; order Cupressales; family Cupressaceae; genus Cryptomeria; species Cryptomeria japonica. The sequence goes on along the minus strand of NC_081407.1, from coordinate 930,610,226 downwards.
AATCAGTGATCTTTATGTGATGACGTTAGCATGATAATGAAGAATAGATAGTGTTGCCACGTAAGCCTTGTGTGCATGAAGGATCCTACATAAAGAAGAGTGTTCCTATCTACCTCGAGAATGTGCAAAGTCTATAAATGGTGATAATGTGTGATGGGTTATTAGTCGCCATGAAATCGGTGGAAAATGAACAATGGAGAATGTCTTGAGATTGGATCAAGACTGTTGCATTCAATACAGTATGATCAATGGTCAGGATTAAACTATTTGAATTCCTTACCCTAACAAGTCTAGGGTTTAGGGTTTATGCTATCGACCTGTCTGTTGGCCTATAAGGTCGATGTTGTGATTCTTTTGGAGGTTGTTGGCAAAAGTTGTGTGTGTGTATCTAAGAGAAGAGATACATGATTCTTGCCAGATCAGAGGAGAGAAGTCATATCTAAAGAGTGTAAGTGCAGAAGGTGAAGAGGAGCTTAAGCAGATCTGCATTGGCATTGAGTGCTATTATCAGGTCATTGATATACCTGTTGATCTTTAACTACTTCAACAGTTGTGAAATCCCCTAACAGGGTAGCCTTAACCGACTTGTTGAAAATCCTCTAACAGGGAAACTTGAAGCTACTAAGTCATTAATATCCTTTAGCTATTGAGTTCTTGAAATCCTCTAACAAGGTACCCTTAACCGGGTATTGTAGCCATCCCTTAACTGGGTGATCCCTAACAAGATCAATTCCTAACAAAACCTATTGTATCTGTCTTTAACCGGACAAAGCTCCTAATAAAGAGAACTTCCAAAGAATTCAAAAACAAGCTTGTGGGTATTCATCCCCACCGTGGTTTTTCCCAGTTGGGTTTCCATGTGAAAAATATGTGTGTCATGTGTGATGTTTTCTTCACATGATGTTATGATTGTTTTCTGATTAAGTGGTGATGCATGTTGATCTTGCTGTAATATGTACATCTTTGATGATAGATTGTCTATTCATGCATTAGAGTGAAATGGGAATGAAGAGTTAGATTATATGAGAAGAGAAGTGTCAACCGGTTTTTGCTCGTCTTAGTTACACTGGGTTTTGCTGGTTGAACTCTGTTGAAGGACCAGTGCTACTGTTTGTCTGTCAGTGCATAAGTGTTAGTTGACAAACCAATTTAAGGTTGAGTTTTTTCCTATATTGATTCACCCCCCCTCTCAGTACCGGTTTGGTACTATTCATTCATCATTAAGTTATCAATTGGTATCAGAGCATCCTTCAGGTCCTCTATGTTGTAAGCTTAACCACTTGAGGGAAAGATCCTATTGTAATGATGAAGAGGGAAGGTCCAAAGTTTAACAAAGAAGATTTCAGTATATGGAAAGCCAAAATGAAGATATACATTAGAAGCATGGGCGCTCAACACTGGAGCTATGTTGAGAATCCCTATGTTGCCCCTATCGGTACTCTCACCAATGATCAAAAGAGAGAGATACAGGAGAATGGGCAAGTCATGGAAGCCCTAATTAGTAGTTTATCTAATATTGAGTTTATTGATGTCCAAGATAAGGTAAATCCCAAAGACATATGGGATGCTCTTGAAAATATCTATGGAGGTGATGAGAATGTAAAACAAGGTAAGGAAGAAAGCCTTAGAGGAAAGTTTGAAGACATGTGAATGGTTGAAGGTGAAACCATTCAACGGTATGGTATTAGAATCAAAAATGTTGTCGGAGATATCAAGAGCGTAGGTGGTAAAATGGAAGATTCCACTGTGGTAAGCAAAGTCCTGAGATCCCTATTGTCGGTCTATGCAATAAGGGTTGCTACTATTCAGGAGCTGAGATCAATTGACAAGACTAAGGTATCCTTGGACTCCATCATAGAAAAGTTGATAGCCTATGAGATAAATAGTTTTGATGGTAGTGTTCAAAAGACTGAATCAGCTTTTAGAGCTTCTACTGTACCATCCAGGAAAGGAAAAGAAGCAAGCACTAGTGGTGAACCAAGACAGAGCAGAGTAATGGATGATGAGGAGTTTCTGACAGAATTTGAAGCTTTTCTTGCTAGTAAATTTCCAAAAGGAACTGGTAAATAGATCAATGATTAGTAAGTTGCATTATGTAATGCATAGCAGACCAGATATTACACATGCAGTTGGCATTACTGCAAGGTTCTAGAAAAGTCCAAGAGAATCCCACTTGGTTGCAGTCAAGCGGATTCTTAGGTATCTAAAGGGAACCCTTGACTATGGATTGTGGTACCCATACATCAATGATTTCAACCTGAAAGTATTCACAGATGTTGATTAGGCAGGTAATGTGGATGATCAGAAAAGCACAACCGGTGGTGCATTCTTTCTCGGTGGTAGACTGGTCTCATGGATGAGTAAGAAGCAGAGCTGTATCTCTTAGTCTGCAGTGGAAGCGGAGTATGTTACAGCTTTCATGAATTGCACTTAGACAATCTAGATGAAGCATGTATTAGATGGCTTCAAAATCCCTGTATCTGAACTGGTAAGTATATTCTATGATAACACAAGTGCTATCAATATTTCAAAGAATCTGGTTTTACATTCTAGAACCAAGCATTTTGAGCTTAAGTATCATTTCTTAAGGGAAAAGGTTCAGAATAAATAGATTGCACTGGAACATGTTTCTAGTAAGGAGTAGTTAGTAGATAGATTAACCAAGCCTCTCCCAAAGACTACATTTGTGTATTTAAGAGGTGAATTGGGGGTACTTCCCCTTCAAGAGGTAAATTAAAAGTATTTGTTCCACATCAGTTAGGTATTGCATAGTCAAAAATTTTTTTTATTGATGTGTTGAAAGATGCTACTCCTCAGGGGGAGCAGCATAATGGAACAGGGATGTTTGTACTTCCACTTTGGCATTGTTGTCAAAGGGGGAGAAGAAGTGTAGCAGAGAAGATATCTGCAAAAATTGGGGAGAAGATGAGTTTGTAGAAAGATATCTTTGTATATTGCCATCAATGCCAAAGGGGGAGATTATTGGCATTATGTGAACCGGTATGAGGACATAATGATATTGTATGTTGTCATTGATGTCAATATGTGATATGAAGAGAGAACCAACATATGTGAGAACTGGTATATATGCCAAAGTAAAGTGGTATATTTGTTCAAGGTTAACCAGCATGTCAATGTGAACCGAAATGTAGTCATGGGAACCGGCACATGGAAGCATTGTATGACTACCGGTTGGTAGGTAGTTTCCACTTTAGGATTTTTGGTTGGAGTATCTCAAGCTTATGTGACTCAATCGGTGATCTTTATGTGATGAATTTAGCATGATAATGAAGAATAGATAGTGTTTCCACGTAAGCCTTGTGCGCGTGAAGGATCTTGCATAAAGAAGAGTGTCCCTATCTACCTCAGGAATGTGCAAAGTCTGTAAATGGTGATAATGTGTGATGGGTTATCAACCGCCATGAAATCGATGGAAAATGAATGATGGAGAATGTCTTGAGATTGGATCAAGACTGTTGCATTCAATACAGTATGATCAACGGTCTAGATTGAACCATTTGAATTCCTTAACCTAACAGGTCTAGGGTTTAGGGTTTATGCTACCCACCTGTCTATTGTCCTATAAGGTTGATGTTGTGATTCTTTCAGAGGTTGTTGGCAAAAGTTGTGTGTGTGTATCTAAGAGAAGAGATACATGATTCTTGCCAGACCAGATGAGAGAAGTCATATCTAAAGAGTGTAAGTGCAGAAGGTGAAGAGGAGCTTAAGCAGATCTGCATTGGCATTGAGTGCTATTATCAGGTCATTGATATACTTGTTGATCTTTAACTACTTCAACAGTTGTGAAATCCCCTAACACGGTAGCCTTAACCGGCTTGTTGAAAATCCTCTAACAGGGTAACCCGAAGCTACTGAGTCATTGATATTCTTTAGCTATTGAGTTCTTGAAATCCTCTAACAAGGTACCCTTAACAGGGATTAACCCTTAACTGGGTATTGTAGCCATCCCTTAACTAGGTGATCCCTAACAGGATCAGTTCCTAACAAAACCTATTGTATCTGTCTTTAACCGGACAAGGCTCGTAACAGAGCAGACTTCCAAAGAGTTTAGAAACAAGCTTGTGGGTATTCATCCCCACCGTGGTTTTTCCTAGTTGGGTTTCCATGTGAAAAATATGTGTGTCATGTGTGATGTTTTCTTCATGTGATGTTATGATTTTTTTCTGATTAAGTGGTGATGCATGTTGATCTTGCTGTAATATGTACATTTTTGATGGTAGATTCCTTGTTCATGCATTAGAGTGAAATGGGAATGAAGAGTTAGATTATATGAGAAGGTAAGTGTCAACCAGTCTTTGCTCATCTTAGTTACACTTGGTTTTGCCAGTTGAACTCTGTTGAAGGACCGGTGCTGCTGTTTGTCTGTCAGTGCATAAGTGTTAGTTGACAAACCAATTTAAGGTTGATTTTTTGCCTGTACTGATTCACCCCCCCCCTCTCAGTACCAGTTTGGTACTATTTGTTCATCATTAAGTTATCAAGGTTAGCTTAAAGGCTGGCAGAGTCAAAGAAATTGCTGATGAAATGGTTGACAAATGGGATATATTCTTTGTAGAAAAAGAGAATAAGGAAGATAAGGATAGACAGAAAATAGACAAATCTTTCACCAAAGTATATCAGAAAAGTGATAAGGGTAAGAACAAAGTTGGTGGTATTCCTAAGGATAACCTACCCCCACCAGTAGTGGTAGAGAAACAAGTTGAAAAACAAGTTGAGGAACAAGAAAAGGAATAGGTTAAAGAAAAAGTTGAGGCACAGGTTGAACATGAGGAAGAGAAAATAGAGGAAGTGAACACTGAGAATATTGATCCAGAGTCAAAAATTTTGTTTACCATGAATGTGGACACTCAAGATATCAATGTAATTATAGATAAATCTTCTAAGAATGTTGAAGAAAAGAAAACTAAAGCCACAATATTGAGATCTCTGAGCCACCGGTCAACATTGTTGACTCTTAGAATATTGAGGAAACAACTAAAGTTAAGATAACAGATACCATCCCTAATGCTACTCTTCCTAACATTGAGAAACCGATAGAAGAACAAGCAGAAGTAGAGGTAAAAGGAAAAACTGAAACTATAAATGTTGACACTCAATAGAAGGTAGAGAGACCGACAGAGAAAGAATCTGAACATAGCATAGCTGAATCGGTAGTCAGCAAGACAAAAAGTAAGGATGACAGTAAGGTTGAAAACACAATTGACACACATAGTAAGAAAAATGAATAAAAAATGAATAAAGAAGAGGTCAATGATGGAAATAAGGAAGAATTGGTTAAGGAAATTGGACAGGTATCTGAAGAAAAGAAAGTTATTATAGAGCCTAGCCCTTTTACTATTAGGTCCCAGAGACAACTGAGAGGGGGGCGGGTGAATTAGTTGTCCAATAAATTGAACCAAAATTAACTTAGCCAAAACTTAATGCTTAATATCGGTAAACCAAACTTTATGCCGGTAGATAATTTTATTAGTTAATTGTAGTACCGGTAAAGATTAATGCATGAAATAGAAAGACAACAACATCCACAACACATAACAAAAATATTTGTATGTGGAAACCTTGTAAGGGGAAAAACCATGGTAGGAAGCCTTACCCACAATCAAATGATACTACTATAGATAGTATGTGTGTACAATATAGATTCTACACATGCAGAAAGGCCAGCTACCTAGAGCTCACTGCTCAATCACAAAATGAGAGTCACACTGACTACAATTGGATGGTTAAATCTAATGATAATGTACTACATAAAATAGCATCTTCATATGCTAGATTCAGTACCGGTTTAGTTCTGATTGCCTTCACAAAAACCTTCATTCAACCTTCAAATGATGTCTGTGTGTATAGCTATGCTTATTTTTGCATATACCTTATTACAATTCCTTTTCCCAATCGCATATCAATCTCACAAATGAGATCTTACATTTATACCATAGCCTAAGACCAATTGAATAGGTCAGCTCACTAAAAGATATTACAATAAAATCAATTACAAATAAATTAATATCCGATGCATGATGTCAGCTCAAATGCATTTACAATAATAATAAATCATCTCCATAACATGTCGTGTTGACCTAGAATAGATATGCTTGTCGGTGCATATCCTGGACCTATTTGCCGATAACAACAAATATACAAACCCGAATAAAAAAATAACCAAATTGCCAAAACCAAGTGATCAAATAAAGTTTTTGATATAACCAAGTAGTCTCCAAGTCATTCCAAGTATCGGTGAACAATATAATCTACCAGTGAACCAAATACCAATGACTATTCATAAGTCTCTGACTTGCTGGTGAACATAACCAAAGATCTCCAAGTGCTGATAAGTGTTGACAAGTGATGACAGGTGTTGACATCAATGACAAAACCATATCAACATATCCAAAATACCAACAATCTCCCCCTTTGGCATTGATGGCAACACAAGATAGAAAAACCATCAAAGTACCAAAATAGAAATGCCAAAAACCAAAAACCAACAATCTCCCAAAGAGATCGTTAACCAGAAATCAAAATATAGATATAGAGAGTGATCAATCTCTCCCCAAAGTAACAATCTCTCCCCCAAGGGATAATGTGTTTTTCCATATCAATCTCTCCCCCTTTGACATCAAATGCCAAAGCATTACAAAAACTAGTTTCAAATACAAAATACCAACTTATTATACCAACTAATCCCCCTAAGAAGTAGCTCTCCTCATCAAAGTTGGAATAAAAGGTTTCTCTATTAATTCTATTGGTTGATGACAAACATCAACTATCTAAGTCTCTACCGATGGGGGTAGGACTCCAAGTTCCTCTCTAAGATATTCAAAAGTTTCCTTAGGCAAAGGCTTTGTAAGAATATCTGCAATCTGCTCTTTAGTATTCACATAAACCAATTTCACTTCTTTTGCTTCAACATTCGCTTTTAGAAAATTGAATATGATAGAAACATGTTAAGTCTTAGAGTGAAATACCGGGTTCTTTGATATATCAATTGCTGCCATATTATCACACTAAATAGTTATAGGTTCCTTGCATTTTACCTTTATGTCCTTCAACATTTGTTTGATCCATAATACCTGTGTACAGTTAGTTGTTGCTGCAACATATTCTGATTCTACTATTGATAGACTTGTACAACTTTGTTTCTTGCTCAGCCATGAAATTAGTTTGCTACCAAGAAAAAATGCTCCGCCGATGGTGCTTTTTCTTTCATCTACATCTCCTACCCAATTAGCATATGTGTATGCACATAATTCAAAATTTACATCTCTAGGATACCATAAACCAATATTTGTAGTGCTTTGTAGGTACCGGAAAATCCTTTTCACTGTTGATTTATGATTTTTTTTAGGATTACTCTGAAATCTTGAAACAATACATACGGCATTCATAATATCAAGTCTTGTTTGTGTCAAATATAGTAAACCTCCTATCATAGACTTGTATCTAGTCGGATTAACAGGTATTGATTCATCCTTCAAAGATAATTTTTCAGTTGTAGTCATAGGTGTGCTTACCAGTTTACAGTTTTCCATGCCAAATTTCTTTAGTAATTCCTTCAAGTACTTAGATTGACATAAGAATATACCTTTATTAGTTTGTGAAATCTGCAATCGTAAAAAGAATTTTATTTCTCCAATCATAGACATTTCAAATTCTTGCTGCATTTTGTTAGAAAAGTCTTTACACAATCCATCTTCTCCTCCAAAGATTATATCATCAACAAATACTTCAATAACCAAGATGTCATCATTAGTCACTTTGTAGTATAGATTTCTTTCAACATTACCTTTAGTGTATCCAAGCTTCAAAAGATATTTGTCCAATCTAGCATACCAACCTCTAGGAGCTTGGTTCAATCCATATAAAGCTTTCCTTAAACTACAAACCATGTCTTTGTTATCTATCAAATAAAATCCATTAGGTTGTTCAATATAAAAATTTTCTTCAAGATCTCCATTTATAAATGCACATTTAACATCCATTTGATATACTTTGTAGTTCTTGTGTGTTGCAAAAGCTAATAAAAGTTTGACTACCTCAGTTCTAGCAACCTATGCAAAGGTTTCATTGTAATCAATTCCTTCTTTCTGTGAATATCCCTTACACACTAATCTTGCTTTGTTTCTGAGTACCTTACCATATTCATTAATTGTATTTCTGAAAACCCATTTAGTTCCAATTACATTTTTGTCTTTAGGCCAGGGAACTAATGACCAAGTGTTATTCCTTTCAATTTGTTCCAATTCATCTTCCATAGCTTTAATCCAATACTTATCTTCACATGCCTCATTAATTGATGTAGGTTCAATTTGAGAAATAATACATACCTCTTCATTTTCCAATCTTCCTCTAGTCATAACTCCTTGAAATTTGTTTCCAATTATCTGATCTTCAGAATGGTTTAGTTTTACATAACGGGGTGTTTTTACTTGTTGTTGTTCTTCAGTAACTATTGAATCTCTAGATGATGTCGGTGTAACTAGATCACCATTTAGTACCAGTGTCTTCATAGTAGGTTCATTTTTTATTATCTCTATTGCTGGTTCAGAGTCTATGTACCTTGAATTTCCTCTAAACTGTTCATGAATTTTCACATTTGCACTCTCAACAATTTTCTGCAATCTCTTGTTAAACATCTATATGCCTTGCTCTTAGATGAATAACGAAGAAATATTCCTTCATCACTTCTAGGATCAAATTTGCCAATATACTCATCTCTTCTAATATAGCATTTACTTCCAAATATTTTGAAATATTTAAGAGTAGGAGTATTACCAAACCATAGTTCATGAGGGGTCTAACCGGTTTCACCTTTGATGTGAACTCTGTTGAATGTATAAATTGTTGATTGACTGCTTCTCTCTAGTATATATGAGGTATATTTTCTTCTGATATCATACTTCTGGCTGCATCCAAGATAGTTCTATTTTTCCTTTCTACAACTTCATTCTACTGGGGTGTTTGGGGTGCTGATAATAGTCTTTTGATCCCATTCACTTCATAGAATGTATTAAATTCCATAAATGTAAATTCACCTCCTTGATCTGATCTCAAACATTTGATTTTCTTGCCAATTTCATTTTCTACCATCACCTTCAATAGTTTGAATTTCCCAAATGCTTCAGATTTCTCCCTGAGAAAAGTAACCCAACACATTGTAGAATAGTCATCAATGATTAGCATAAAAATACCCATCTCCTTGTCTACTTCTAGTTCTTGATGTACCACATAAATCAGTATGAATTAAATCAAGAACATTGTTAGACTTTTCTGGAATACTCTTAAAAGTTGCTCTAACTTGCTTTCCAAATTGACATTCCTTACATACTGGATTGTGAGGTTTAACAATCTTAGGTAAATCTCTTACTGCCTTAGTAGTACTGATTTTCACAATGCAATCAAAATTTACATGACAAAGTCTCTTATGCCATAACCAACTTTCATCAATATGTGCAATCAAACATGCTTTCTCATTGTTGTTCAAATGAATGATATTACCTCTAGTCTGATTACTGGTTGCAATTTCCTAATCAGTTCTATTTAAGATTTTGCATTTACCATTCTTGAATTGTAACCAAAATCCTTTCTCAACTAGTTGACCAACACTCAAAATATTATGCTTCAAACCTTAAACATAGTAAACATTATTAGTATTGTGCTTACCATCAAAAGATATAGTGCCTTTTCCTTTGATCAAAAAAGATTTATCATCTCCAAATCTTACTAAACTTCCATTGTATTCCTGAAAGGTTAAGAATTTACTCTTATCACCAATCATGTGATGTGAACATCCTGAATCAATAATCCATTCATCTTTATCTTCAACTTTAGCTGTCAGGGCCTTCTCTAGCAGTTGAACAATAGGTGGTTGTTGATCTTCTGTTATAGCAACAAAAGCCCATCCCTTGTCTGTCGAATCTTCATCAGAATCATCAGTAACTCCATCAACATAATAACAAGATTTGCCTCTATTCTTCTTAAAATTGTATTTCTGATAGTTAGGGTCAGGCTTATATTTTCTTTTAGCTTCTTCTCTTAATCTTGCATGTTTATCAGGACACCTAGAATCCATATGACCAATCTTATTATAGTTAAAACATTTAAAGGGTGCTTTACCTTCATACTTACTTCCAATTGGACCTTTAGGCATTTTCCTTGCAAATAGTGCTTCAAGTTCTTCAAGTTATTTATTTTCTCTCCTACTTTCTTCAAGTTCTCTTGCATAGAAGGTTTTCCAATCAGATTTATCAAATGATGATGATGATTATGAAGATGATGATGATGCCTTGAAAGCTAGATCTATCTTAATAGTAGTAACATGACCAAATTCCTCAAGCTCAAAAGCTGAAAGTTTTCCAACCAAAGTGTCTCTAGATACTGATGCATTAGGCATTGTTCTCAGTTCATTTATAGTAGTAACTTTTATTTTATATGCTGGTGGCAAAGCTCTTAAAACTTTAAAAACAATCTCATCTTCACTTAAGGTTCCTCCATAACATTGTATACCAAAAATAATTTCATTTACTCTTTCCATAAAAGAAGAAATTCTTTCACTTCCATTTTTAGACTTTCATACCTGACCTGGAAGCATTCAAGTTTTGCAATTTTGACTGTGCAATCTCCTTCATTCAATGTTTCCAGTTTGTC